>NC_090324.1:18012548-18312548 GCF_040869045.1 Eurosta solidaginis
TGAGCAAATCGGGCGCAACGGTATGCCATCTTTATGGATTTTTGGTAAACCATAAATACTAGGAAGATTTGCAACTTTGGAAATTAGGAAATTCTTTTCTTTTTCTTCTATGTGGCCATTTTTAAACATTTTCATTACTAATTCATTGTTTTTGTCCTGTAGCTTTGTTGTGGGATCTCTTTTTAGGACCCTGTAATCAGAAACATTGTTCACAATAATTTGCATTTTCCTCGTATAATCATTTTTCTCCATCGCTACAGTGACATTGCCCTTATCCGCATTGAGTATCAGAATTTGTTTGTTGTTTTTGAGAAACTTTTTTGTAGAGTGTAAAGTCTCGCACATGAATTTGTCAAGAAATGAGTGTGTACTCTTTTTCATGTGTTCTTGTATCAATACCGTGAAATTGTTTCTTTCGATTTCTTGCCTTTCTTTGTTTTGCACGGTTTGGATAATATTTTCTCCGTCGGCTATACATTTGAAAAGGGGGAATTTTTCTTTTTCTAATGGTAAAACATGTTGTGGACCTAGAGATAAAAGCCATTGTGTGTCTTTGGGGATGTCTAAAGATGTTGTGTTGCAAAAATATTCTGGTACCGCCCTAATGTTGTACTTTTCTTTTTCTTTCTCTCTTAAGTTTTCGTATTTAATAATTTGTGTATTTCTCACTTTTTTGCTAAGATTATTTATTAGGAAATCCTCTCTCTCAAAGAATGCCGTTGAGTGATACGGGTCGAGGTTTAGTGTTATTTCTGCTTTTAATCTACTTTTCTCTTTTTCTTTTTGTCTTCGTAGATCATGCTTTATACGTATAATGAGATTAAGGAGTTTTATTTGTCCATTCTCTATGTACCTTGACACAACTTTTTTAAACTTACATGGGATTTTATTGTTGTTGATATTGTTGTTGATGGTGTATGTGATGTTCTTGGTTGCATCTATGATGAACTTTGGAACCAAAAAAAAGAAAGAAAAAGTTAAAGACACATACATTTACGATGATGAGAGTTTGGTGTCGTTTGACGTGGTTTCTTTGTTTCCCAGCTATCCCGTGGATGCGGCTATCGACATCATTGCCTCCAGGTGGACTGACATTAAAGAGCACACATGTTTAACAAAAGAATTATTCATGAACATATTAAAATTTTGCATGAGGGACAATAGATATTTTAAATACAACGACAAAATTTATGAACAACGATCAGGTATGCCAATGGGATCTCCAGCCTCCCCAGTGATAGCTGACATTGTTTTAGATGAACTGCTAACAAGATTCGAGATGGAATCAAAAAGCAAACCCCGATTGCTAACCAAATACGTTGACGACTTATTTGCCATCGTCAAAACGAGCGAAATGGAAAACATGCTTAAACTACTTAATACATATTACAAATCCATGAGATTTACTATGGAAGTGGAGAAAAACAACAGACTTCCCTACCTTGACACATTAATAATTAAAAATAATAATAAGTTATACATTGATTGGTATAAAAAACAAACAGCTTCGGGTAGACTTATCAATTATAATTCCAAACACGCACCCAACACTATTTTGAACACAGCGAAAAATTTTATAAGAAGGGTTCTTAACATAAGTGATAAGATGTTTCACAACAAAAACATAGCCATAATTAGAAAAACCCTGGAACAAAATTCTTTTCCCAGGTCCCTTATAAACAAACAGGAGTGGGCCTGACTTCTATAGGTGGACGCCGTTTCGAAATATCGCCACAAAGGTGGACCAGGGGTGACTCTAGAATGTGTTTGTACGATATGGGTATCAAATTAAAGGTATTAATGAGGGTTTTAAAAGGGAGTGGTGGTTGTTGTATAGGTGGTCGCATTTTCGAGATATCGCCATAAAGGTGGACCAGGGGTGACCCTAGAATTTGTTTGTACAATATGGGCATCAAACGAAAGGTTTTAATGAGTATTTTAAAAGGGAGTGGGCCTTAGTTCTATAGGTGGACGCCGTTTCGAAATATCGCCACAAAGGTGGACCAGAGGTGACTCTAGAATGTGTTTGTACGATATGGGTAACAAATTAAAGGTATTAATGAGGGTTTTAAAAGGGAGTGGTGGTTGTTGTATAGGTGGTCGCATTTTCGAGATATCGCCATAAAGGTGGACCAGGGGTGACCCTAGAATTTGTTTGTACAATATGGGTATCAAAAGAAAGGTGTTAATGAGTATTTTAAAAGGGAGTAATCCTTAGTTCCAAAGGTGGACGCCGTTTCGAGATATCGCCATAAAGGTGGAGCAGGGGTGACCCTAGAATTTGTTTGTACAAAATGGGTATCAGAAGAAAGGTGTTAATGAGTTTTTTAAAAGGGAGTAATCCTTAGTTCCATAGGTGGACGCCGTTTCGAGATATCGCCATAAAGGTGGGCCAGGGGTGTCTCTAGAATTCGTTTGTGCAATTTGGGTATCAAACGAAAGGAGTTAATGAGTATTTTAAAAGGGAGTGGGCCTTAGTTCTATAGGTGGACGCCTTTTCGAGGTATCGCAATAAAGGTGGAGCAGGGGTGACTCTAGACTTTGTTTTTTCGATATGGGTATCAAATGAAAGGTGTTAATGAGTATTTTTAAAAGGGAGTGGGCCTTCGTTCTATAGGTGTTCGCCTTTTCAAGATATCGCCATAAACGTGGACTAGGGGTGACTTTAGAATATGTTTGTACGATATGGGTATCAAATGAAAGGTGTTAATGAGTATTTTAAAAGGGCGTGGTGGTAGTTGTATATGTGAAGGCGTTTTCCAGATATCGACCAAAATATGGACCAGGGTGACCCAGAACATCATCTGTTGGATACCACCAATTTATTTATATATGTAATACCTGCCAAGATTTTAAGGGTTTTTTATTTCGCCGTGCAGAACTTTTTCATTTTCTTCTACTTAATATGGTAGGTGTCACAACCATTTTATAAAGTTATTTCTAAAGTTATATTTCGCGTCAATAAAATAATCCAATTACCTTACCATGTTTCATCCCTTTTTTCGTATTTCGTATAGAATTATGGCATTTTTTTCATTTTTCATAATTTTCGATATCGAAAAAGTGGGCGTGGTCATAGTCGGATTTCGTTCATTTTTCATACCAAGATAAAGTGAGTTCAAGTAATCACGTGAACTAAGTTCATTAAAGATATGTCGATTTTTGCTCAAGTTATCGTATTAACGGCCATGCGGAAGGACAGACGGACGACTGTATATAAAAACTGGGCGTGGCATCAACCGATTCCGCCCATTTTCACAGAAAACAGTGAACGTCATAAAATCTATGCTCCTACCAAATTTCAAAAGGTTTGGTTAATTTTTGTTCGACTTATGGCGTTAAAAGTATCCTAGACAAATAAAATGAAAAAGGGCGGAGCCACGCCCATTTTGAAATTTTCTTTTATTTTTGTATTTTGTTGCACCACATCATTACTGGAGTT
This sequence comes from Eurosta solidaginis, assembly GCF_040869045.1. Lineage (NCBI taxonomy): Eukaryota > Metazoa > Arthropoda > Insecta > Diptera > Tephritidae > Eurosta > Eurosta solidaginis. Next base: position 18,015,991 of record NC_090324.1, read on the forward strand.
GAATGTTGACATAATTTACTTATATACTGTAAAGATATAAAATTTTTTGTTAAAATTTTACTTTAAACAATTTTTTTTTTTTAAGTGGGCTTGGTCCTTCTCCGATTTTGCTAATTTTTATTACGCGTACATATAGTAATAGGAGTAACGTTGGTGCCAAATTTCATCAGGATATCTTCAACGACTGCCAAATTACAGCTTGCAAAATTTTAAATTACCTCCTTTTAAAAGTGGGCGGTGCCATGCCCATTGTCCAAAATTTTTATAATTTTCTATTCAGCGTCATCAGTTCAACTCATCTACTAAGTTTCGTCGCTTTATCTGTCTTTTGTAATGAATTATCGCACTTTTTCTGTTTTTCGAAATTTTCGATATCGAAAAAGTGGGCGTGGTTATAGTCCGATATCGTTCATTTTAAATAACGATCTGAGATGAGTGCTCAGGAACCTACATACCAAATTTCATCAAGATACCTCAAAATTTACTCAAGTTATCGTGTTAACGGACGGACGGACGGACATGGCTCAATCAAATTTTTTTTCGATCCTGATTATTTTGATATATGGAAGTATATATCTATCTCGATCCCTTTATATATGTACAACCAACCTTTATCCAATCAAACTTAATATACTCTGTGAGCTCTGCTCAACTGAGTATAAAAATGCCATAATTCAATACCAAATACGATAAAAGGTATGAAACATGGTATTTTGATTGGTTTATTGACGCAAAATATAACTTTAGAAAAATCTTTGTAAAATGGGTGTGACACCTACCATATTAAGTAGAAGAAAATGAAAAAGTTCTGCAGGGCGAAATCAAAAGCCCTTGGAATCTTGGCAGGAATACTGTTCGTGGTATTGCATATATAAATAAATTAGCGGTACCCGAAAACGCCTTCACATATACAACTAAGGGCCACTCCCTTTTAAAACCCTCATTAATACCTTTAATTTGATACCCATATCGTAAAAACACATTATAGAGTCACCCCTGGTCCACTTTTATGGCGTTATCTCGAAAAGGCGTCCACCTATAGAACTAAGGCCCTCTCCCTTTTAACACCTTTCATTTGACACCTATATCATACAAACGCATTCTAGACTCACCCCTGGTCCACCTTTATGGCTATATCTGGAAAGGGCGTCCACATATAGAACTAAGGCCCACTCCCTTTTAAAATACTCATTAACACCATTCATTTTATACCCATATCGTACAAACACATTCATTCTAGAGTCACCCCTGCTCCGCCTTTATGGCGATATCTCGAAACGGCGTCCACCTATGGAACTAAGGACTTCACATATACAACTAAGGGCCACTGCCTTTTAAAATACTCATTAAAACCTATCATTTGATACCCATATCGTACAAACACATTCTAAAGTCACTCCTGGTCCACCTTTATGGCGATATATCGAAAAGGCAACCACCTATAGAACTAAGGCCCACTCCCTTTTAAAATACCCATTAACACCTTTCATTTGATACCCATATCGTACAAGCACATTCTGGAGTCACCCCTGGCCCACCTTTATGGCGATATCTCGAAAAGGCGTCCACATATAGACCTAAGGCCCACTCCCTCTTAAAAGGCTCACTAACACCTTTCATTTGATACCCATATCGTACAAACACATTCTAGAGTCACCCCTGGTCCACCTTTATGGCGATATCTCGAAAATTTCTCTAGGAGGCGTGGTCATTGTCGGATTTCGGCCATTTTTACACAAATATAAAGTGAGTTCAGATAAGTACGTGAACTGAGTTTAGTAAAGATATATCGATTTTTGCTCAAGTTATCGTGTTAACGGCCGAGCGGAAGGACAGACGGTCGACTGTGTATAAAAACTGGGCGTGGCTTCAACCGATTTCGCCCTTTTTCACAGAAAAGAGTTATCGTCCTAGAATCTAAGCCTCTACCAAATTTCACAAGTTCACATTAAAAGTATCCTAGACAAATTAAATGAAAAAGGGCGGAGCCACGGCCATTTTGAAAATTTCTTTTATTTTTGTATTTTGTTGCACCATATCATTACTGGAGTGGAATGTTGACATAATTTACTTATAGACTTAAAGATATTAAGTTTTCTTTTAAAATTTGACTTTAAGAAATTTTTTTTTTTAAAGTGGGCGTGGTCGTTCTCCGATTTTGCAAATTTTTATTAAGCATACAGATAGTAATAAGAGTAACGTTCCTGCCAAATTTCATCATGATATCTTCAACAACTGCCAAATTACAGCAAAACTTCTAAATTACCTTCTTTTAAAAGTGGGCGGTGCCACGCCCATTGTCCAAAATTTTACTAGTTTTCTATTCTGCGTCATAAGTTCAACTAACCTACCAAGTTTCATCGCTTTATCCGTATTTGGTAATGAATTATTGCACTTTTTCAATTTTTCGAAATTTTCGATACCGAAAAATTGGTGTGGTTATAGTCCGATATCGTTCATTTTAAATAGCGATCTGAGATGAATGCCCAGGAACCTACATTCCAAATTTCATCAAGATACCTCAAAATTTACTCAAGTTAACGTGTTAACGGACGGACGGACGGACATGGCTCAATCGAATTTTTCTTCGATACTGATGATTTTGATATATGGAAGTCTATATCTATCTCGATTCCTTTATACCTGTACAACCAACCGTTATCCAATTAAAGTTAATATACTCTGTGAGCTCTGCTCAACTGAGTATAAAAATGTTCGTTTAAAAAACATTCCTTTTTTGAAGAAAAAAAAATCCTTTTATAGTTCTTCCTTTATAGTTTAGTTGGCATACCGTACACGGAAGGCGATAATTTAAAGAGCACTCTCAATTTCTTGTGTAATTTCGTTGAGTTTCAACCACCGCAGATAAGAGATATACTTCGCACTAAGGCCACCACCAACAATACTAGAAGCGCTGTTATTGTTAAGTTTCACTGCCCGCTTGATCGTAATCGCACGCTTAAAGCCTTCAGTGACTATAGAAAGCGAAATAAGTCAACAGTTTCTCTTGCTTATTTGGGACTTGAGGTAAAATTTTCAATTTTTGAGAGTTTGCCAGTGGAGCAACGAAAAATTTTACAAGAGGCCATAAAATTGCGCAGAGAAGGGAAACTGACATCTGTATGTATTTACTCTGGGAGGTGCAGTACATATTAGGGCAGAGAAAGGTGCGCCTGCTGTAAAAGTCGTTGATCAAACCCATTTACTAAGTTTTTATTGATATGATGTGTTCGATCTCTTTTATTTTATTTTGTTTATTCTTCTTTTGTGTTCTAAGTTTACTTTTATATTTATGTATGTTTTGTGATACATTATCTTTTGTAAAGGTGGTTCGTTTGTTTACCCTATTCATATGTCACACGCTTTCTACTGAAGTTGCTTTTGTTTATTTGCCGTATGTTAGTTCGTGACAGAGTGACTGACAGCATTGATGATAACACCTTGGCTCTAGTTAACAATTTGTGTAAGCAACAGAGCGGTCTTAAAATTGTTCATTTTAACGCGAGAAGTTTAAACAGCTTAAAGATGGACTATTGTAGGTACGTTTTTGAATCCTCCCTTGTTGATGTTATTTGTGTGTCTGAAACTTGGTTTCATAACAGTGTAAGCGATGCTCAATTCAACATAAATAGTTATAGACTTATTCGAAACGACCTGATTGGTAAAAAAGGTGGGGGTCTACTGTAAGAACCACATTAATATGAAACACATCTGTGAGTCAAACAACGAAGGTGTATAATTTCTCTGTGTGGAACTGTCTGATCGTTTGAGCAAAGTTCTTTTAGCGTATGTATAAAGCCCTAATAAGTCGGTTTCTGTAAACCCGTTCTTTGAAAAGTTGTCTTCATTGCTTGTTGGCTATGATAACCTAAGTATTTACAGCGACTTTAATATTAACTTTCTTGTGCTTGATTCAGTATGTGGTATGTTTCTGGATGAAGTGGCTAGCTCTGGTCTTTCTACAGTTAACACCGTAGAACCAACCCGGCACGGTAACAATTGTGTTTCTTGCCTTCTTGATTATTTTATTGTTTCTGATCCTTCCCTCGTTTTGCTGTTCGACCAAATATCTTTCATTGCAGATCACGATCTTATTTTCTGCACGCTAGATATTCACTTTAATGACCCTAACGTAGGAAGTTGCTTTATGTACAGAGACTATCGCTCGATTGATTTAAATGCATTGTACCTCGAAATGGAAAATACAGACTGGCATAATTGTTGGTACTACGAGGATGTTAATAATAAGCTAGCATTTTTGAATGGCACACTTTTATCACCTTATAACAAGCACGTTCCAACCCGCTCCAAGAAGTTTAACCCATGCCCATGGTTTAACTCCAGAGTCAAGGAAGCCATGAAGGCTCGTAAAAAAGCATATATAACTTGGAACTTATTTCGTTAATTGGGACTTATTTCGTGCAGCGAGAAACCGATCCACTCTAATAGTAAGGAAAGAAAAACAACGTTATTTTGAGAGTAAACTTGATCCCTCCCTTCCTTCAGGCTTGCTGTGGCGCAATATTAAGAGTCTTGAAATAAAATGTAATGTACGTTAAATGCTGATAGTTTGAATGAGGTGTTTCTATCTAGTGCTTCGAATAATAGTTCCACACCGCAGTTTATTCCATATCCTTCTAGCAAATACTCTGACGTACATTTCGAATTCTCAACTGTATCGGAGCTCCATGTCGCTAAATGCCTCAATAATATAAAATCTAACGCTGTTGGCGAAGATGGTTTACCTATTAGATTTTTGAAGTTGATTATGCCCTATATCGTCACCACGCTGACGCACATTATTAATCATTGTATTACGACATCTTGCTTCACTAATTCGTAGAAAATTGCCTACGTACGTCCCATTGCAAAAAATAAGCGCGCTTGTTCTCCGGGTGACTTTCGTCCAAGTAGTGTTCTTCCCGTCTTGTCGAAAGTTTTTGAGTCAATAATGGCTGAACAAATCGCGTCTCACATTACAGAAAAAAGTCTACTTTCCCCTTATCAATCTGGGTTTAGGGCGGGTCATGGTTGTTCAACAGTTATGGTTAAAATTATGGACGACTTGCGTATGGCTTATGACAAAAGTGAAATATCCCGCCTATGTTTACTTGACTTCTCTAAAGCGTTCGACTCTGTTGATCATTTATTACTTTGCTCTAAGCTTACATATTATTATGGATTTGGTAAGGCTGCTATTTGTCTAATGAGGAGTTACTTAACGGATAGATGTCAAAGAGCCAAGATGAAGTGTTAATCAACGATCAAAACCATAACTTGTGGCGTTCCTCAAGGGTCCATTCTAGGTCCACTGCTTTTTAGTGTATTTATAAGCGATATATTTTTATCATGTTGGCATGTAAGTATGCATGCATATTCTGATGACGTTCAGCTGTACCTATCTGGTCGTTTTCATAATATTAATGCAATAGCGATAAAGCTGAATGGGGATTTACTAGCTATATCACGATGGTCTACACGAAATGGCCTTCAACTTAACTCAAATAAGTCGTATGTCTTACCAGTTTTCAAAAATAAAATAAATCTTACTAGTATTCCTAATATTAATATAAACAACAACTCTCTTGAAATAGTTGAAAAAATCACCAACTTAGGCTTCATTATTAACACAAATTTAAGTTGTGTAAACCACATATGTTCAGCTGTAGGCAAAGTGTATGGTACTCTACGTAACCTGAGGCAGTCAGCACCATTTACTCCAATTCATATTCGAAAGAGGCTTGCCCGTCAAATTATTTTGCCTACCCTAACCTACTCTGAACTAGTATATAGCAAGCTTGACTCTCAGTCGGCGCATAAAGTTGATATTGCATTTAATGAAATTACGCGTTATATGGAATACGTAGGTTTGACCACATATCTGCATGGGGAACTTCGCTACTGGGATGTGACATCGCTGCCTATTTAAAAGCCAGAAACTGTATATTTCTATTTCGTTTAATGTATACGAAGACTCTAAATTATCTTTATGAAAAACTTATCTTTCCACAATCAGAGCGCTGTGTTAACCTCATGTTGCCATATTTTAACCTTAAGAAATCTACTAGAATGTTTTTCATCAATGCTGTTAGAATTTGGAATTCAACACCTGCTGGCATAAAAAGCAAATTGAACGGAAATAACTTCACGGATGTCCTATATAAATAGTTTTTCACAAATTGAACCATTTACATAATGTACTCTGTACTTATTTTTTGTTACGTGTTTTAATATACCTATTGATTGATTTAATTTAATTTATCGTTAATTTAACGTAAACTATTTTTAACTTATTTCTGGATCTGAGTGTTTGTTGGAGCGACTGGCGCAGGCGTCAACCACCAACTCCTTTACTTTATCTAAATTAGTCTAACATTGAATTTATAAAAAACCGTGAATTATTATACGATTCAATATATATTATTACATATGTTCTATTGAATTTAAACCTATTTTGAATTTAAACGTATATTTATGAATTATTATACGTCCAAATATGTACTTTATTACATGTTTTATATTTATATTATATTTGAACTACTCATGAATTACTTAGAATACGTATAACCATTATACGTAACACTCATGTTAAACTCGGATTATCACTTATAGAATTGTAAATAAATGCTTGAACATATTTCGCCCCTCTGGCAACCCCAACCATTGGTTGACAAAACATATGCATATATGTATATACAATGTTTTGACATTTCATTTTTCTTCTTATTCGAAGCCTTTTTACCAAATCATGTGTGCACCCAATTGAATCAGTGTAAAAATATAATTTAATAAACCAAAAAAACCCGCACTCTCTTATTAAAAATTTTTAACCTGTGCCGAATCAAAGAAAAGCAAACGTTTTGTTGGGTGTTCAGAATCCAAATTGAGATTAATACATTCCTTCAGCATATCCCGTTTGATACATTATCCACCAAAGGATCTAGTGCCACCATCACCACAATCAGCCATCACCACTACATCATCGATATCACCGCAGCAGCCGTGTCCATCAGCTACATCCAGCAGCAGAAAAAGGAAGGTAAATTTTATTCTGCAAACCCCCCTTAACAGTGGTCCTTCGACGCCACTAAGGAAACCAGCGCAAAAAAACGCAAGTAGCTACCCATTCTTTGTAAACCGTGAGTATTAAATGAAATATAATACATCCCTATCACGGAAAATATGTACATAGAAAATAAAATTAAGGCAATCTTCATTTTCGGAGGATTAGAATTTCCCGCCAAAAATCCTCATTTCCCGCCAAAACTTGCACATACCACTTCGTATATATATATATATACATATAGCAATAACCCCATATTGCAAAACTGAGTACGGTATATGTGCAAAGCAAAATAAGAAAAACTCAGCAGTGAGCTACAGTTGGCACACTTGCTAAAAGCGACAAATCTCTTAATAATTTAAAATTTTCTCATTTTAAATTAAAATATCTCTAGTTGCTAATTAAATATATTGCAAAACCTCTGCAAATTTCTGAATTTCCCCCACTTGAACAAATATTGAACAAAAATTTTGTCTTACTTGCGTTCACACATTTATACAAACGCATACACAAAATTAATTACACAAATAAGCGGTAATATAAAATCTAATACAGTGGTACATGAGTGGTTCGGTGCGTACACTAGCGTTTAAAAAATATAGTTTCTCTCTTGTAAAGCTATATTTTCCCCCAAAACAGTGGTTATTATTATTTTCACTCTGTATCCCTCTTATACAGTCCACAAAAAATGTCGATAGTGAAATCAAATAAACATAAACGTAACTCCCTCACATAGTTAAAAGCAAATAAATACTCTCTCTTCAAAAAAAAAAAAAAAAAAGTTTCTCTCTCTTAGTTAAATTTTATTAATCCTCAACTCTAAGCGTCATAAAACAAAGCTCAAAAATGAGTGACGAGGAAACCAGGCAAAGTAAAACGGTTAAAAGATTTAAATTCTCAATTTCATGGATTATTGTGCTCGGTTTAGGTCGATGTCCCTCCAAGACAACACTGAGTCTTCCCTCAATATAAAAAATTCGAACATCGAAAAATTCTGGAATAGAGTCCAACACGCTTTCGATAAAATTGTCGAAACCTCAGACCAGGACCTGCCCGAAGATTTTTAAACATATGGCAATAGCAAATACAATTCCTGTCTCATAGCGTATGAAGACACAAAAGCCCAGATCGAAGACCAGCTTCAGTTGCTTAAACAAGCAAATGCACCCGCGCCCCCTACCGTCACACCAGGTCCATCCGACAACTCCGGTATTTCGCTAAAAATCCCTCCCTGCGATACCGAAATATTTTATGAAAAATAAAAAAAAAAAAAAAAATGTAAGGCGCGATAACCTCCGAAGAGATCTAAGGCCGAGCTTCTCTTCCAATTTGCGTCGTGCTCCTCTTGATTTTCCCTACAAATTGGCCGGACGGGACCTACATGTTTTATGCCGACTCCGAACGGCATCTGCAAGGCAGATGAGTTTTCACTGAGAGCTTTTCATGGCAGAAATACACTCGGAGCGCTTGCCAGTCACTGCCGAGGGGCGACCCCGCTTAGAAAAATTTTCTTCTAATTGAAAATTTTATTTCTAAAATTTTGATGTTGCTTTGCCCGGGATTTGAACCCAGGGCATACGGCGTGATAGGCGGAGCACGCTACCATCACACCACGGTGGCCGCCAAAATATTTTATGGTGGTTATGAAAAATGGCCCTCATTTCGTGGCATGTTCACATCTGTTTACATTAACCACCCCAAACTCTCCCAAAAATTGTATCACCTCAGATACAAAACCCAAGGAAAGGCAGCTCAAATGGTCAACCAATTTCCCTTGATTGATGACAACTTTGCCTTAGCGTGGGAAGCCCTAAAGTCCCGATACGAGAACAGACGAGTTCTCGTAAATAACCAAATATGGGCCCTGATGAATTTAAATACGATCACCACAGAAAACATTGAAGACATTCAAAAGTTGCAATCGTCGGTAAATAATTGCCTTCAAATTCTCGCCACGCAACAAATCTCAACAGATAACTGGGACCCAATTCTTATATACCTCGTTACGTCTAAACTCCTGGAAAATACGGTAACCCCGTGCGAACAGTCTCTAACCTCCAGGAAAGAACTTCCCAACTGTGCCCAAATGGACCAGTTCCTCACAACGCGATAAGAAGTGGTAGAAAGAGTTGATCAATGGCGCCCAAGGAAAAGTAAAATCACTCCTCCTCAAACTAGGCCGCCATTTAAACCCCAACCGTCACGCTCGTTCCAAAATAGATCGACAGCTCAGACTCAGTCTCACGCAACAGAGCATCAAACAATGTACAAATGCTCAATGTGCAAAAACTCCTCTCATCCCTTGATAAATTGTTTCAAATTTAAGAAATTGTCTACCTCTGACCGCAGGAAGTTTGTCCAAGAAAACAATATGTGTTTCAATTGTCTCTCCCAGTCACACATGTTGAAAGATTGTCCTAGCACTCAAACCTTCAATCAATGTAGAGATCGGCACAACTCAGTGCTTCATGAAGACACCACCCACGCCGAAGAGACAACCCTCCCGAGGGCAAAGGACAACCTTCCAAACCACAACGACAAACCCCATTAACTCATCCGATAAAACCCCGGATCAAGCCGATCCTATGGATGAAGGACCTTCCTGCTCCTGCTAATGATGTTCTCTATACCGGACCTACCCTCCAACTGGATCTGATGCTCCTTATTCTCAAAGGGAGGACATACCAGTTTGTTTTTAACGGAAACGTCGAAAAAATGTATCGTCAAATCATAATGCATGAAGACGACAGAGACTATCAGAGGATCGTCTTTCGCTCATCTCCGACTGTGCCCCAACCTCCCTGCCGTCCCTGTCTTGACCAAAGAAACGTATGTAGATGACATTCTCTCTGGTAGCCACGATATTCTCTCGGCTGAACAGTCTCTCTCTCAAGTCATCCAAGCGCTCGGTTCAGCAGGATTCCCATTACGGAAAATAACAGCCAACCACCTTAGTATTCTGAAGGATATCGACACAGAGGACTTGCTCGACACAAATCTCTTAGAGTTCGAGAAAACGAGTAACGCCAAAACTCTCGGAATCCAATGGAACGCCCTCACTGACACCTTCTCGTACACAGTCGACTCTATACCCTTGGTGTCTGCTAGGACAAAGCGTTAGATCCTCTCCTCTGTTGCTAAACTTTTTGGCCCCGTAGGGTGGCTTACGCCGATAATGATTCAAGCAAAGATTCTCCTCCAAGAGTTGTGGATAGACGGAACCGACTGGGATGAAGAAGTCAAACCCCTCCGTCTCATAAAGTGGTCTCGATTCACAAAAAATGTGTACGGTATCTCGAACATTAAGATCGCCCGATGGGTCAACTATAACCCCAACCAGCAAGTAGAATTGCATGGATTCTGTGACGCATCGGAAAAGGCATACTGGGCCAATATATATGTTTGGACCACTCACTACCAGTACCTCCTCCCATCTCTTGGTTTCCAAGGGTAAAGTTGCACCCCTTCGCATTTCCAGTCTGCCAAGCCTAGAACTATTCGCGGTTCTTCTTTTGGCACGTCTCGTCGCTGTATTCCAGTCAAACCTCAACCTCTCGATTACAAAAGTAACACTGTGGTCTGACTCGGAAATAGTTCCAGCATGGCTGGAAAAAACCCCCCATAATTGGAAGACCTTTGTCTCTAACCGCACCGCTAAAATAATCGATCTCGTCGGAAATGCGTCATGGAAACATGTCGGCACGCGCGACAACCCAGCGGACATGGGCACTCGAGGATGTAAATCCATCGACTTGGCTAGTTCTCCGTTATCGTGGAATGGCCCTGAGTGGCTGACTTTGCCCCCGGAAGCCTGGCCAAAACGCATCATACGAAACACAAACCCACCGGAGGTACGCCGAGTCGAAGCTCTACTCGCCACGGAAGATGAACCGGATTTTCGCAACCGATTCTCCTCTTTTTCACGAGCCCTTAGGGTAATGGCATATGTCTTAAAATTCATCCGCAACCTGAGTCATCGAACAGGAGGCACCCATTACGCGTCCTCCACTCTCTCTTACGATGATTTCCATAAAGCGAAATGTAAAATTATAACCTTGACGCAAACCCCCTCCTTTGCCCATGAAAAGGCGTGTTTAGAAACCTCTAAGGTGATAGACAAACGAAGCCCCCTCTCGGAACTTAGTCCATCGCTCGATAAAGATGGCCTGCTTCGGCTGAATGGGAGATTAGCTCATTCGACCATGCCGTTTAATGAACGACACCCTATCATCATCCCTGAAAAATCGCGATTCGCGACTCTCTATATTAAGTTCCTGCATGAGCTACTTCTCTACGCCGAGGCGCATCTCTTGCAACAATGCCTACGACTGGAAGTCTATATACACCGGCTCAAACCCCTTATAAAGAAATGTATCCTCCATAAGAAGCAGATGCGCCCGCAAATCATGGCAGCGTTGCCCCCGGAACGGTGTATTTATGCTCCGCCTTTTACTATTACCGGTGTTGACTTTGCGGGGCCTTTTCACGTAAATCCTCTATGCTAAGGTCTCACACCCTACTAAAAGGTTACGTGGCCGTTTTTGTGTGTTACTCTACAAAAGCGGTCCACCTTGAGTTGTGCTCCGATTTTGCAACTAACGCTTTTCTCGCATCGTTCGCTCCCTTCGTCGGACGTCGCGGACACCCAGCAAAAATGATGAGCGATAATGGAACAACGTTTATAGGATCCAAAAGGGCAACCGAAAAGGAATTTGTCGACTTATTGAAAACTGCCTCCCAAGAAGTCATCCAGAAATACTCCCCTCAAGATATTAACTGGCAGTTTATTCTCCCCGGTGCTCCCATATGGGTGGTCTGTGGGAGGCCGCAGTAAAAAGTTTCAAATTCCATTTTAAAAGGACCGCAGGAACTCATACCTTCACATTTGAAGAATTTACCACCCTCTTGGTAAGAATAGAAGCTGTCTTAAACTCTCGCCCGATTTCACCTCTATCTCAAGACCCCTCCGACTTCACTGCTCTCACCCCCGGCCACTTCCTCAGAGGCTGCCCTCTCCTGGCCATCCCGGAAGTGGACCATGCAGATTTGTTTCTTATGAACCGTTGGGAAAGGGTGAAAAGCATCCATCACCAATTCAGCAAAAGATGGAAAGAAGATTACATAAAGGGTCTGCAGAAACGGTAAAAGTGGAAAAATCCACAAACTGAACCCAAAGTCGGTGAATGCGTTTGTATTCACGACGACACACTCCCCCCCCCCCCCCCCCCCCCCCCCCCCCCGACAGAGTGGCGTCTAGGACGCATTGAGAAAATATATCCCGGCCAGATGGTCATATACGCGTTATCGACGTTCCCACTCAAACCGGCACCCTCAAATGCCCACTTCTAAAGTTATGTTTTCTCCCACAAAGCGAAACTTAGACAGGGCACGCACGGAAAGCCCACCAACCTACCACTGAATCACTTCTTCCACTCCCACCGCATTTCCGTCGCAACAATAGAACATTTCGAAGACTCAAGCAATCTGAAACATCTCCATTTAGCAGTTCTCTCGCCTAAAATATCTGTAAACCTGTCATTTCAGATTGTCATGGATGGCGATCAGCAACCGGCACCCCGAAATTCCTTGCGGTCAGCAGTGGTCGCGCGCGGCCCGCCGCTGCAAACAGACTACCGACGATGCCGCGTATGTACACGCAACCACGCCCTTCGAAACTGTAGCATATTTAAGAAAATGAAGCCGCCACAACGGTGGATACTCGCGAGGCCACATAAATTCTGTTTGAATTGTTTGGCGCTATCTCATGCCACCGATGAATGCAGTTCGTATGATCGCTGTCGAACATGCGGATTAAGGCACCACTCTCTGCTGCATCGACGGGATGCAACCCCGAGCATCCCACGTCACACCCAGGCACCCCGACCTGGTCGCCAATTAGTACCACCTCCGGTACCTTCTGCGTCCATCGTACGACCCCGTTCTCGCCTAACTGTCTCTCGGTCTCGTCCAGCTACCGACGCACAACCGCCAGCATCTACTGCCGCTCGACGCACCGTTCGGTGCACTGCTGAAGGGCTGCAGACTGCCACTTTCAGGGGAAAGGTGTCAGACCTCCTCGTACGCGATGGTTTACGAACTCTTCAAGAGCTTCAAGAGGCTCTAGCCACTGAACGCGCCTAGGGCGGGGACGATGTTGGAGCGACTGGCCTAGGCGTCAACCACCAACTCCTTTACTTTATCTAAATTAGTCTAACATTGAATTTATAAAAAACCGTGAATTATTATACGATTCAATATATATTATTACATATGTTCTATTGAATTTAAACCTATTTTGAATTTAAACGTATATTTATGAATTATTATACGTCCAAATATGTACTTTATTACATGTTTTATATTTATATTATATTTGAACTACTCATGAATTACTTAGAATACGTATAACCATTATACGTAACACTCATGTTAAACTCGGATTATCACTTATAGAATTGTAAATAAATGCTTGAACATATTTCGCCCCTCTGGCAACCCCAACCATTGGTTGACAAAACATATGCATATATGTATATACAATGTTTTGACATTTCATTTTTCTTCTTATTCGAAGCCTTTTTACCAAATCATGTGTGCACCCAACTGAATCAGTGAAAAAATATAATTTGATTAACCAAAAAAATCCTCACTCTCTCTTACTTACTAAAAATTTTTAACCTGTGCCGAATCAAAGAAAAGCAAAGTGCTCACGCAATCTTTTGATTCAAAGGATCTAGTGCCACCACCACCATAATCAACCATCACCACTACATCATCGCTATCACCGCAGCAGCCGTGTCCATCAGATACATCCAGCAGCAGAAAAAGGAAGGCAAATTTTATCCAGAAAGAGATGTAAATCTTACTGTAATAATATTTTAGATATAAAATTGAATTGAATTGAATTTTAAGGGGATTCTTTCCTCCGTGCTTGTTGAAAGATTAATTCTTTGATATAATATGGCTACAGCCCTTCTTAAGTTGAATCTTTTCCTCCTCTCTTTCTTTTAATTTTGTTTGGCTTTGGAATCTTTGGTTCCTCTACTTTAACTTGTTTTGTCTTACGTCTATATTCTTCTACCGTTATAGCCTTAGGCTCTGTCTAACTGGTTCTATTGCTCTTGGTTGTTCTTCTGCCTGTTTATTTTCTTCTTCTAGAGCTAAATTACTGCAACGCAAAAATATTGCGTCAAATTCTTCCTGACTAATTATATCTGTTTCCTCCTGAATAGGATAGGTTGCCAAAAGCTTCTAGAAAGTGATGGGAAATATTATAAATTCATACGGCTAACTATAATAAAATGGTGTTTCATCCACATATAATTTTGTTGTTCACCCTTATTACGGGATTTCTTTTTTATTCCACCCTGTTCATGCTTTTATTTTAGCAGCTCAGGGATTCTGCGATATTCTGCAGATCTGGCAGGATCTGGGAGGACTTTAAAGGGAGTCTGCCTTTTATTTCAGCAGCGCAGGATTTCTCCTGGCCGGATCGCCATGTAAAGTTTGAAATAAATGGAAGTAAAGTTTTGAATAAAGGGAAGTAAAACTCTAAGATTAAAATAATTTTCGGCTTATTTATACTAAATTATTCTAAACAATTTCTTATTCACCAAAGATCCTATATACTCAACATACGTACATACACATTGCATGAGCGACCAAAACGTATGTACATAGGGCAGCTCAAGTAACGCACGTGTCTTGCTGTGGGAACGTAAATATGTTTGCGTTGCAATTATTACAAATTCATTCATACTAAAGACGCAACCAAAGTGTCAAATGCACTATGGCGTGTGAACCGTCTTAGATGCGTGCAATGTATATGTATATATGTATGTTACATGTGGCCTAAAGCTCGAAAATTCTTTTTAATATAACTTTTGAAAGGCCGAAAATAAAAACAATTTTAAAAACATTTAAATTTGCGTTTAGTACTTTTACGTACACAGGAAATTTGGTTATTGTAACTGCTTTATACGGTAGAATAGGAGTAGACAAATAAAGCACATTTGCACTGTGCTGACAGCGTACGATTCTACGTGCTTGATGTGCCTGCTAAGGGGGACACAGTGGGAAAACCGAAAATTTTAGTGAGTCGTATCTACATTTGTGGCCGGCATGGAAGCAAAATATTTATCAAATCACAACAGGGATGCCAATTTTCAATTTCGTATTTGAACACACATGCACAGCGCACACACGTGTGGGAAATAAATTATCACTGAACTCTATGCACATAAACATTAGCTGTGCAATATTAAAAAAAAATATATAGAGCTAACAACTCGTGTGTGTGTCATAGAAGTAAAGCACATGTGCGTGAGTGTGCGTTTTGATTCAAATATTTCATGTACACGCTCGTGTGTGTGATGTTTAATTTAACCCACTCGCCCATGCAAATGTGACGAGTGCAGTTAAAACGATGCACATGAGTATGCTTAGATTGCACCTTAAGTTAAAAAAGCGTAGCCTGACGTTTCCGAAGGAGATCTGACTCTGAATACCTTAAAGATTAAAATACCATACTAAAACAAATATGGGTGGGTGCCGAAAAGTTTTCAATACTCGTCGTTTTCCAAATGCAAAAGTCCACAATCCTTCCCAAAAAATCTCTACAAAAGATCTATATTAACCCCTTTGACAGCCATTAGAAATTATTCCCGTCCGATCAAAAATATATCGCCACAAAGGGGCTAATTGAGCTTAGTTACAGATAATCGCCGCATAAAATACTGTTATATTATGTGCAGTTCTTCGGTGTACGTGCAGTGAATGTGCTAAAATTCGTGTTTAAAATCTCGAATCCGTGAGCGTCAAAACAAAGGTGCACTGTGTTTAGGTAGGTAGGTTGAACTGGCCGGTCCATGAGGATCTCGCATAGACTGACTGAGTCCGTATTGTTACCAGAAGTTTGTTTTAAGGACCAAACTGAAAAACCCTATCAAAAACCAGGACCTATGTTATAAATAACTCCGTCCTCTTGGCAAATACTAGAAGCTTCCTAGGACTTAAGCCACTCGCTGCTTCTAGATCTGATAGCTGTATCACTCCTAATATCTGGAGTCTTAGCCTGGCAAGTGCAGGGCACGAGCACAGAACGTGCTCGATCGTTTCCTCCTCCAACCCGCACATCCTACATCTGCTATCACTGACCAAGCCTAATTTAAAGGCATGTGACGCCAGAAGGCAGTGTCCAGTTAGAATACCCGTCATGAGTCTACAGTCCTCTCTTTTTTATGATAGAAGCAACTGTGTTAGTCTAAGGTTGTAAGACCTACACATCATCTTCGACACTTTACAGCCCCGCGCTTTAACCCACGCCTTTCCCGCTTGGTCGATCATGTGCACCTCTCGCATTCGCTTAATCTCGCCAAATCTAATTGGCACATCTGCGGAGCAAGCTTCAAGGGATGCGCCCTTTTTAGCTAGTTCGTCCGCTTTTTCATTCCCATCTATTCCCATATGCCCTGGGACCCAATCCGGCAGCTTGAAGGATCTGCTTATTTCCGGATCAGCGCAGTATACCGCTGACACTACTCCTTCCACTACTTTGGAACCATCGGTGTACACATATATCGCCTCGTCCGCCATTTGCGCGCCCTTGCGCCAACCGTCCACTTCTATTATGGCCTTAAGATCTCCCTCGAAGCGCAGATAGGGAATCATGTAGTCTGTTCGTCTTGTGATTGATGACGCTATACTACTATGGCCATATGGTCGGCGCTCAAGCTGCCCCGAAGCAGCGAGCCTGGTTGCGGTCGTTAACGCTGTGTTCTTTGCTACCAGGTCTACAGGTGGGATGTGCAGAATGGCATACAGTGCAGCCGTCGGGGTTGTTTTCAGGACTCCCGTAATGCTAAGCATCGATAGTCTGCATATCCCCTCTAATTTTTTGAGGTATGTTGTTTTTTGTGTGGCTTTCCACCAAACAAGAACTCCATAGTATAGAATAGGGCTTTCAATCGCTGTAAAAACCCAATGAGAAAGAGAGGGCGATAGGCCCCATGTACACCCCAGCATTCTTTTACATGCATAGAGTGCCGTTGAGGCCTTCTTGACCCTCTGCTCCACGTTCAGCTTCCATGACAGCTTACTGTCTAGGATGATTCCTAGATATTTTGTGCAAGGTTTCTCCTGTAAGGTCACCCCCCTAACTTAGGCCTGGTCCAATTTGGGACCTTGTACCTCTATGTAAACAAGACCTATCCGTCTTCTCCGCATTGACTTTCAACCCGACATTAGATGCCCAGGTATGAATATCCCGAAGCGCCCGATCCATCAAAGAACTAATATTTGGAAGGCACTTTCCACTTATGACAATTGCAACGTCATCTGCGTGAGCCTTAAGTTTTACGGGTCCCTCATCGAATTGCCTGAGCAGTTGGTTGATGACCAGCGTCCACAGCAGAGGTGATAGCAACTCTCCCTCGGCGTGCCCCTGTCCACTGATTGTGTGGCCTCGTACAACCCCCATTGTGATGTAGTCTTTCTGCAATTTAACATGCAG
Source organism: Eurosta solidaginis (assembly GCF_040869045.1). NCBI lineage: Eukaryota > Metazoa > Arthropoda > Insecta > Diptera > Tephritidae > Eurosta > Eurosta solidaginis. The sequence continues at coordinate 18,033,564 of NC_090324.1, forward strand.
CCGATCCATCTGATTAAGGCAGGATGTACCTTAATGTAATTAAGACCATCCATAATCGCCCATTTTGCAACATTATTGAAAGTCCCGGTAATGTCCAAGAAGACTGCTAGAGCATACTCCTTATATTCCAGGGATTTCTCTATGCTTATTACCACAATATGCAATGCGGTGTCTACCGACTTGCCTTTGGTGTACGCATGCTGTGTTGTGGAGAGCAGCTTTTCATCCACGTTGGACTTTATGTACACATCTATCAGCCTCTCAAAGGGTTTGAGCAGAAATGATGTTAAGCTTATGGGTCTATAGTCTTTGGGATACACGTGACCGATCTTCTCCGCCTTTGGTAGAAAAGCTACACGAGCAGTTCTCCAAGAGTGCGCTACATGATTCAGTCGTATGCACCCATCGAATATTATTTTAAGCCATTCCGCGACCGCCCTACTTGAGACTTGTAGCATGGCCGGGAATATACCATCTGGGCCCGGCGATTTAAACTTAGAAAACGTCTTCACTGCCCACTCGATCTTGGTATCGGTCACCAAGCCCGGCACTACTAGCTCCGTGATCGAAGTGTGAGTGATGTCTGCTGGCCCTTCTAAACCGTCTCCCGATGGGAAATGTGTATCGAGAAGCATCTCAAGGGATTCCTCACTATTACGTGAACATTCCCAGTTCTCTTTCTTTATTAGTCCCTGGAATATGTTTCCCTTTGCTAGGACTTTTTTCAACCGTGCTGTTTCGCTGGAGCACTCTATGTCCGTACAGAAACATTTCCATGAGTTTCTGTTCGCCCTGGTAATTTCACGCTTGTAGATCCTCAGTAGATCCCTGTACTCGTCCCGACACGCTTCGCTTTCCGCGGTCTTTGCGAGCTTAAACATTTATTTTACCTGTCTTCTTAGAAGACACATCTCATTTCAACCTCTTTGGGTTGTCCCAGTTTTGTTTCTATATGTTTCTGGAATTTAGTCCAGTTCGTTGACCTAGGGTTTCTAAAGGTTCCTCCCTTCTCTACCCTCTTTAGGAGGATGCTGAAGCTGATATTCGCATGGTCGGAGAAGGATGGTCTATCAGGAACCATACAATCATAACTTGATATATCACGCTCGGAGCTCAATGTAATATCCAGAACATTGCTTGATGTTGGACCAATGTATGTAGGGACATTTTCCTGTTGGCTATCTGCAAATTGGTTTGCAGGATGTAACAAAACAGAGATTCGCCTCTCTCGTTCGTATCTGCTCCTCCCCTCGCATTGTGATGCGCATTTGCATCTGCGCCTTTGACCAACCGCCCTTTGCGCTCTTCCTCCTGTACTAGCCTTTTGAACTTCATCGGTGGAACCTCCGCAGCATGGGCCATGTAGCAGGACGCCAGGATAAATGCCTGCTTATTCTTTTGCTCAACGGCCACCACTACGAGATCCTCAGTGGTGTAATTAGGCAGCATATATGAATGCAGCTGTTTCCTTGCCATTACTACAGCTCGCACTCGTCCTTCCGTTTGTGCGTAGTAAACGCCACCCCCGCGCGCGCTAAGTCCAGAAACATTTCCTTCCGATGAGAGCCACGGCTCCTGGATCAGCGCCACGTCAAACGAACCCTCCTCAAGGGTTAGGAGGAGTTCGCTCGACGCCACTTTACTGTGTTGGAGGTTTATCTGTAAGACTTGCAGCACCATTGGGCTGTTTGTCCCCCTCCAGCACCTTCGTCTTGACGTCGTCGTCCTCCCCTTGCCCTTTTGGTTTAGAGTATTCGAGGCCCCTTTCAGCCTCTCGTGACTGTTGTGCCGGGTGTTCCTCTGTGCGAGTCACAGCACCATTTAGCGGTTGGTCCTCTTCTAGAACGTTCGCGGTGACGTTGGGGACCTCCACCTGTCTTTTTTCCCTTAGGCTTTTGAGGTCCTTTTCGACTTCGCCCACCTCTAGCGTGTTAGGGTTTTTATCCTGGGGACTTCTTTTCCTGAGTCGCATGTAAATTTTGCCAGTGCCAAAGGACATTTTGCCAAGCTGCGTGTACAAAATATCCTCCGTCTGCTTTTTTATTTGGAAGATGTAGAACTGACCATCCTCGGTAGGCCGAGATACAGTAAGTACCTTCCAATCCTGTGTCGGTATGTTCGGATTCTGATTCTGCAGAAGTCGCAGTGTATCCTCCGACTTCATCACGCATGGTATATATACCTTAACTTTTGGTACCGTGGGGATTTGCGCTTTATCCGCCACCTCAAACCGCGCGTTCGTGCCTTGCCTTGGGAGTTTTGGAACCACTTCCTCCAGCCACCGCAATCTCGCGATGTTGTCGCACGCTATCATCTTCACACCATTATACCATCCCCCAGAATCAAAGGTTGGAAGGGGCTTTCTTGGTTGTTCCCACATCATCTTAAGCATTAAGCTAATAAGCTCCCTTTCCACAGATCTCCACCTTTCAGTAGTCATTTGTCCGAAAGGACTGCTACGATCAACCAGCGCCACAGTCAGTGACTGCTTTGCCACATCACTCATCTTCTCGGGAAAAGCAGGAGTCTTAGTGTTATCTCCATTTGGCACCTCCGAGAAAGCCGGAGTCTTAGCGTTAACTCCCTTTAGCTCCTCCGAGAAAGCCGGAGTCTTAGCGTTATCTCCCTTTGGCTTATCTCCTGATTCCGTAATTGGAACTTCCCTCTAACTCGCAGCTTTCGAGGTAGTTGCTTCCTCGCTATAGGAGCCCATTTGTCTTACAGCTTTGGGCCTATTTATCTTGTCTATGTGACTGCCCTGCCTCGCGGCTCTAGGACTGGGTCCTTTCTGCCTCTTGAAAGCAGGCTTGTCGCCTTCCGCCGAACGTTACCTCTTCATTCTGCCATTCGACGCTTCTTCCTCCTCATACCGGTTGCAGAACCGAGGGTTTCGCGCAGCAAACCTTTTGAACTGCCTTCGACCTGCTTCTACCGCTTCATGGGCCCATTCCAAGTGCTCGATCTCCACTTCTGTTGGGTCGACCACTGCTCCCAAGCGTTGTACAATTCTTAGTGCTGCACGGTACTGCGAGAGGGATCTTTTACTTCCTCTGCTCCGTACCCTTCTCCACCCTTCTACTCCGTTTTCATTTGTGTGTTTCTCCAACACGGAGTTCCTTGAATCAGCACTACTCTCGCTCCCCGAGTCCTACGCATCGCTTAATTCGTATTTGTCGTCCATGGATTGCGACTCAGTCCTCCTCTTTACATCGTCCTTATTACAATCAGGTAATGAGTCGTTCATCTTGGTCGTACAACCACCTGCCCGACAAGGCGGGCTCCGCGGTCCAGTATTATATACGGGGAAATAATCGTCCGCCACAGCAGCGCCCCTTACTGTGGTAAGGCCATTAATACTTCCAGAGGTGGCCCGGTATCGGGAAGGCTCCGTTCGAATACAGCCGAATTTATCACCTGGCTGCAAATCGTCCAATAGGCACGGTCCGCATAACACCCTGGATTAGGGGGTTGGCAGTTCTTGGTCACCGACATCCCGCCGCCCTCCTATGAGGCGAAACGGCGTAGATGTCAGTCCTAAACAGCTCCGCCTCATATTCGGGCGCTATGGAGTTCGGCTAAGCCCTCACACCAATGACAAGGTGCCTACCCTAGTGAGGGTAGGCACTGTGTTTAAATTCTGATAAAAAATACATTCGTACGTAGGTCAACTACTTTTCGAGTTGTGACTACCGAAACATCGGAAAATGCTTGGTTAAAAAAGTGGAGCTGGCCGCTGCCCATTTCAAAATATTTTAATTTTTCATGATTATACTGCCGACTGTTTTGTTTTTATTTATAATTTTCTATATTCGGGTTTTCAATCAAAATAATTGGAGAAACGCCTTTATTATTTCATTGACGTTTCGACCGTTTATTGTGGTCTTCTTCAGGGCCTAGTTACAATTTATAAAGAAATTAAAATAACTTAATTTAGTTTCGTAGTTCTATAGGATTAAAGTTAAATATGGACATTCAATTGACAAAACATTTCTTACTTAAAAATCACTGCGTTCTTCTTCGTCAGGTTTTCCTTTATATATACATGTTTTTAAATAAAACATAGTCACTTTAATACTTAATTAAGAATACGGAAATTATTTTACAATTTAAAATTACTATTTTCAATAGACAAACAACAATTTATATTTCAAACTCAAAATTGTATGTAAGTACATGTGTATACATATTTGACGCTTTTTGGTCACCGGCGAATTCATGCTATATGGATTATTGCAGTTTCATTTGAGTATATATACTATAAATATATAAAAATAAATAAAGATGCCAGACAATAACAATAAATGTTGTGTGTCTTAATATCACTTATAACTAAACAACTCATTTAGGAAAATTCGTTGACAATAAGTTCTCTATACTTAAGGCAATTTCTTTATAAACAAAGATTGAATTATAGTTATAACCCTTAAGGATATTTACCACCTTCTGCACATCTAAAACTTTCTCACCAAAACAATTAAACCGTATGTCTTTATATATAGGACATATCCCAATGAAGTGATAGGTGTCTTCAGTTACACATAAATTGCACAAAGAACAGTTTTTGGAAAAAACATTTTTAAAACATCGAGCATTAAGATTTAGCAAGCCTCCGCTTGCTCGGAAAATCAGACTTATGGTGTACGCAGAGCACTCATCGTTAAAATAGTTAGAGTACATAGGGAGCAAGTCGTAGTAAAGATCATCTGACGACTGAAAAGAACTATCGGCATAGTCTGCAAACTCTTTTTGAATCAATTTCTCTAGTAAAATTGGTATGATCATATTAGGCGATGCGGAAGAAAAGTCAGACAGAGGCACCTTGTCGACACTTTCATAAACGTTTCTCCACTTTTTGACCCAGTACGACCCTTTTCTCACTGTCTCTTCTGCTACAACTCGGGGCAGTATATTTGCTGCCAAACTTAAACAGCGCGCAATATAAAGCATGTGAATGCGTAAAGTGTGACTGAATAGCGACGATAAACCTGATTCAAGGTGTAAAATATAGTTTGGTGTATTAGCTGGTAAAAAAGTTAACTTTTTTAAAAAGAAGCGAAGAAGTTTCTCTACTCATTCAAACTTATCAACACCCCATACTTGCGCACCATAAATCATAATGGACGTACATGCTGCCTCGAAAATTTTCATCTTATTTGAGATACAAATGCGAGGGTTATTTATGTATTTCGACCAGGTAGCATTTATCGCTGTTTTAACCTCAGCTAGTTTTGCTTCGAGGTGCTTTGTAAAAGATAGTTTGTAATTCAAGAGAACTCCCAGATACTTGTATTCATTTATAATCTCAATAAGCTTGCTACCATAAGACCAACGAAAAGAAGGACACCTGCTACATTCCTTGAACACTAATATTTTAGATTTGGCCAGGCTAACTCTCAAACCCCACTGCATACTATATACGTAAAGCTCATTTATCATTTTTTGTAAGCCAGTGGCAGAGTCTGCTAAAAGAACGATATCATCGGCGTTCATAAGTACTTTTACTGTTGTGTCAGCAACCTTTACACCGCCGGAGAGATTGCCACTTAATCGTTGATGTATAATGAGAACAGAGTTGGACTCAGCAAGCAACCTTGCCGTACACCGTTAACAGTAAAAGGATCTGAAAGCACTCCATACATCCATACCTGACCTTCTGTTTCTTCATAAATGGAGCGCAAAACCTCTATAATGTGGCTGGACAGGCCGAGCTGGGCTAACTTATACAAAAGCATATTCCGTGGAACTGTGTCAAAAGCACATGAAAAATCAACAAAAAGGCGAAAGTTTTCCTCTTCTCACCAAAGTTTAACTGAACTATACTAGTTAAATTAAACAAATTGCCAATGTGGAATAAATAGCCTTTACGGAAACCCTCCTGGAATTCATAATCAATCCAAGCATTGATGCGGCTAAGAAGCAAACCAGCGAAAATTTCGTATAATGAATCAAGCAGTGATAGCCCCCTGTAATTGGATGGAAGATCGGGATCACACTTTTTGAAAAGGGCAACTATGATAGAGTTACGAAAGGATTGAGGAATTTGCTTCTTTAAAAATATTATGTTGAACAAAGCAAGAAGCTCAGCTAAGAGTAAAACTCATAACAGATACGATTTTTATCGGGAGCCTTGTTGTCTTTTAAACCTTTGATAACCAGCTACAGCTCACGGAGCTCAAAAGGAGCATCGAGAAAAGGGTCGATCACAGGGTGGGACATAAGTTTACGGGAGTATTACTTTCCTTCACGGAAACCTCGAAATGAATGCAAAGCGGCATATGATCTGAAAATTCTTTTTTATCCACTGAAAAACTTTTAACTGCCGAGAGAAAATCGAAAGAGCATATGGCGTAATCTATAACTGAACTAGCAAGAACCGCAAAACGTAAATTCACCAGTCATATCACCAGCTAGCCTTCCATTTAAGATAACCCCGCCAACATCTTCGCCTAAACCCAGAACTCTTTTACCTTTTGCATCAATGACCACGTCTTTTGACTTTCTGCTTTCCGACACCCCAGGCACCCCAGACACTAAGTTTATACCTATATGTTGCAATTTACCTACTCTCGCGTTTAAATCACTAAGAATACAAAACGAGGTCGGATTCTGGCTACCTAGTAAATTTTCCAAACGTATAAAATCATCACACCACTTGTTACAATTCAGGTACTGGGGATAAACCATGCATTCTCATGGAGATTCACAGAAAGTACAACACAATCAGAGACGCTAAGAAACTGCATTTTGTAAAAAGATTCTAAACACCTTTTGTAGCCAAATATACACCCACCACTAGCGCGACCAGCTTTATGTGTCTTAACAGCATCTACCAGACTTGTTGAATTTGAATTAGCATTAGTAATCAATTAATTAGATGCCTATTTTAATGGTCAATGATTATTTCAATTGTTTTCCGTAAAAAGCAATTACTAATTGATTACCGTTAGAAAAAAAAAAAAACTATGATTTTTTCCGATTATTGAAACAATCAAAAAAACTCCTTTTTTGATTACTTTTGATTATTTTTGATTTTTTTTTTTTTGATTTTTTTTTTACTTTTTTTGATTATTTTTAATTATTTTTCTTCTTTGTTGAAAGAAAAATTCTCGTTTATTGCATGTACGGAATAATTTCTACATAAAAGTACATTTTAGGATGCAGTATTAAATCGTAACCGCTTATCGAGGCAAATATATACATACATGCAACATATAGGGCGAATGGTATATGAGCGTTGATCTAAACATATTCTCCGGTAAGTATATACACGTGCATAATTCGCTACACTCATTATATAAAATAATAACGATCCTCTATGGTTCATCCTTAAGTCAAGCCAATTTTGTTTTGTATACAAAATTAATATATCCACTATTTTGGATTACGTTATGGCTATGCAATGATTGTTTTGTACATTAGAAGTTGTACCGGTATATCGTGAGCGCTTATACTATGCTCAAAAAGAAAAATAAAGTGAGGCAATTTCGATTTAAATTGCGTGGTGTTCATACCACTCTATTTAGCTTTCACAATAGTAATTTGATACCTGGTTGGCTCGTCTCTACAGTAAGAACATATCTTTGTTGAGACTATCAAAATGTGCGTGTTGGTATTAGGTGAATGGAATGGAATGAAAACATAAAACTTTGAAATTTTTGTGTGTTGTAAGAAAATGTGTTCAATGTTTTGGTTTCATTTTGATTTTTCCATCTTCTTTTGACAATCCCTACTACTGGTGTGTGTTTGAACCTAGTATTATGGGTACATATGTATGTGTACACCTACAAATTATCATGTCTATAAGTGTTTCCGAAGAATACCTGGGGAGTGCGTATTGTTTTATGACAAAACAATATGCGCAAACAATATGTATGAGTAATACTACTTAGGTTGATGGTTGATAGCTTCACTTCCAACTGGAGCGATCCTCTAAGTTGTCATTCATCATCATGATTAGTTGTCTAACCAAAGGTTGTTATATCCCAAATAAATTTATTAACATATGTCCATGTACATTATATTGAAACTTCTTTCTATTTCCTTATGATTACGTCTAGGATATCTATATATATATATAAATCAAATTCTATGTGTGTGTTCGCTACGGAAATGTATTTCCCACACTTCAATCATCACCAAATTTTGGCTATACGTTCCTTCGACCAACACGAAGGTTTGAGACTAAAAATAATTTCGATATATAAAAGGGGCGTGGCACCTCCCATACAAATGGAATATTTGGCACTGCATAACTCTGGAGGTATATGTAGCAACTTTTGCTCTACAATTGCGCATGTGATGTCAGCCTAATGGTCTAATTCAATGTAATACCTCAACAGCTGATTTAATTCGCCGTGCCCTTTATACGGAAAATTAAAATCACTGTTCGGTACCTTAACTACGTTCTCTCGCTCTCTTATTGGCGAACATTCATCAGAGACGGACACAATTTAAAGAAGCTACTCATACCCCAGCTAAATGCAAATAAGTATTTGCATAATATAACCTAGCTGTGATCTTTTTATAACTAAATAAATATAATCAAACGCACTATTAATTAACAATTGATTTGGCATCCGAACATTTGGTAAGTTGCAGAAACCATTCCGCTACATTGGTGACCCCGACCAAGAATTCTTTCGCAAGCAGTAATTTTGCGACTTACTATCATCATCGTTTGTGAAATCATCACATTGCCACCCCGTAAAGAGCACGTTGCTGCGTATTTATGCATAACCACAAATTTGCACAATAATCGTAGGAAAAGCAGCGCGCATTTCATTTTGCTAATTTTTTTCATCTCGATTTAATATTTTCCTTCTACCCGAAGTACGTACAAAACCAACATGACTAATTCTGAACCCTGCGCCTGAACTCAAGCCTATATTTGCTCAATCTTTAATGAGGCAAATTCAATTTAATCCTGATAAGCCATCTCTTTGGTTTGCCCAAATCGAAGCTCAATTTATTATTTTAAATGTTTCAAAAGAGGTAGACAAATTTTATAATGCAATTTCGGTAATTGATGGCCGCTACGCCGCAGAAGTGGAGGACATAATTGTCGCACCACCGTTGGTAAATCCATACTCGACCCTTAAAACGGCGCTAATAACGCGTTTTTCAAAATCCAAGGAGGCAAAGCTGCAACAATTACTGGATGGCGAAGCCTATCGGCGACAGAACGCCTTCTCAATTTTTGCGCCACCTCAAATCTTTGGTAACCGGAGTTGGTGAAGACGTTATTAAAGCAAGGTGGTTGTCAGCGCTCCCTAAAGACACGCGCGCCATGCTTGCACTACAAACCATCGCTTCGTTAGACGAGCTAGGTGCCAGCGCTGACAAATTGCGCGAAATTCTTCAGAATAGGCAGACAGCTGCGATTTGCTCAAGTATTACGGACGTGAGTACGCAAATATCATATTTAACTAAACAAGTGGCCGCTTTGATTACTACTATTAACAATCAACGGTCTAGGCGAAGCAGCCGAAAACAATACCAACCTCGACATAGGTTACGTAGTTTTTTAAAAGTTCGCAAACTAAATTCGAAAGGAATTTGCTATTACCATGAAAAGTTTGGTAAAGATGCTAAACGCTGTACTGAGGCCTGAAAGTTTTCGGGAAACGCGAAAGAGAATCACTAATGGGGGATAGTGATTCACTACCCGACTCTCGCCGCCTTTTTGTTAAAGATCGCACCTCTGGTACGTCATATTTGATGGACACAGGTTCCGATCTGTCCGTATTTCCTATGTCGCGGTTGAGAGACCTCCAGTCAACTACCAACTCCACGCAGCAAATGGTACGGTGATTCAAACTTACGGCACCAAAATAATTTCATTAAATCTTGGCCTTAGACGCGAATTGATATGGAACTTTATCGTTGCGGATGTAACGAAACCCATTATCGGGGCAGATTTGTTGAGTCACTTTGACTTACTTGTCGACCTTAAGCGAAAATGTTTGCGTGATGGAGTTACAGGGTTTACATCGCCTGCATTTTTGCCAGCGCAACCGGCGCTCCATCGATTAAAGCAATCGACGGCGACACAATTTTTCACAGATTGCTCAGTAGGTACCCTGAAATCACCAAACCTGATGGTGTCAATAAACCTAAGAAGCACGCTACACAGCACCATATTCAAACTACAGAAGGACCTCCAGTAACAAGCAAGGATCGCCGACTTGCCCCAGATAAGCTTAACATCGCTCGCGAAGAGTTCAACAAAATGATAAAACTAGGTATTGCACGACCTTCAAATAGCCCCTGATCATCAGCACTACATCTACAACCTAAACGTTCTGGCGAATGGCGACCTTATGGAGACTACCGTGGTCTCAATGCGCGCACTGTTCTTGATAAGTACCCGGTACGTTACTTGGAAGATTTTACGGCAACCCTCCGTGGTAAAGAAATATTTTCGACTATCGATCTAGTACGTACTTTCAACCAGATCCCAGTAGCACAGCAAGACATTTGCAAAACCCCCATTATTACACCTTTCGGGCTTTTCGAATTCACTTACATGATGTTTGGACTTTGGAACGCCGCGCAAACCTTTCAAAGGTTCATCGACGAGGTGACACGCGATCTACCATATATTTGTTCTTATATTGACGACGTAATTGTTGCGTCAAACAACGAGACGGATCATTTGAAACACCTAGAGATTTTATTTCAACGACTTCAAGATTATGGCCTTGTTATCAACCATTCGAAATCCGTTTTTGGGAAGAGTGAAGTTCGTTTTTTTGGTCATGCGGTAAATAGGCATGGCATCAAGCCATTAACTGAAAAGGTTGACGCTATTATTAATATCGAGCTACCTTCTACAATTAAGTTTTCGCGAGGATTCCTTGGAACAATAAATTTTTACAGGAAGTTTATAAAAAATGCCGCGGAAATTCTTGCACCGCTTAACAAACTATTGGAACTATTGAACGTGAAAGGTTCCCAAAAATTGACTGGACCGAGGAACGAAAAACTGCATTTCAGCAAGCGAAAAGCGCTCTTGCAGAAGCCACTCTTTTAGCACACCCAAACGTAACAGCACAGTGGGCCATATTCACAGACGCATCAGACTACGGAGTAGGAGCAGTTTTGGAGCAACTTGTCTGTAAAAATTGGCAACCGTTAGCATTCTTCAGCAGAAAAATGCCTCAATCTATTCAAAAGCTGTCAACGTACGATCGCGAGTTACATGCAGTTTACGTGGTGGTGAAGCACTTTCGCCATATTTTCGAGGGCCGTTCCGTCATCATTTATACGGATCACAAACCACTACAGCAGGCGTTTCAGCATGTACAGAGAGGGCTTCACCATGGCAGTTTAGAAGGCTGGATTTTATAGGCCGGTTCACGTCTGATATCAGACATCTGTCAGGGCGTGATAATACAATAGCCGACACCCTTTCGCGTGTAGAAGCCATCTCACATACTATTTCTATACGTCAGCTCGCATATGCACAGCAGACAAACAATGAACTTCAACGTCTAATCAACAATTCAAACACCGCTTTATACCTACAGAAGCTGCGTATTGAGGCAACCGAGCCTACATTATACTGCGACGTATCAACGGGTACTGTCAGACCCTACGTTCTTATGCCTTTGAGGAAAAGCATATTTGATGCGCTTAACTCTATCGCACATCCCGGAATCAAATCGTGCCAAAAACTCGTTAGTCAGCGCTACGTGTGGCCTTCGTTGAACAAAGATTGCCGTACGTGGGCCAAAGCGTGTATCAACTGCCAGCGCAACAAAACACAACGTCATGTGTTTTCGCCGATAGGAACCTTCCAACCGACTTCGCAACGCTTTGAACATATCCACATAGACTTGGTATCTCTGCCGTCGTCACGCGATTTCAATCAGTGTCTAACTATAGTCGACCGCTTTATAAGATTTCCAGAAGCGGTGCCTTTGGAAAACGGAACCGCAGAGACGGTAGCACGCGAACTCATACGAAATTGGATTACGAGATATGGAGTTCCAAGAAGAGTTACCTCCGACCAAGGCCGGCAGTTTGAATCCAAGCTATTTCAAACACTGTCGCAAGTTTTTGGAATCAAGCACTTAATAACAACACCGTATCATCCACAATCCAATGGCTTAGTTGAACGTCTCCATGCACAACTTTAGTCAGCACTTTTATGCCACAACGAATCGTGGTACGACGCTCTACCCGTGGTATTACTTGGCCTTCGTGAGGTCTGGAAAGAGGACATAGCAACAACTCCTGCCGAACTTGTGTACGGTGAGCCGATACGCCTACCAGGTGAGTTTATCGCTCCATCTAAGTCTAAAATTTCAACTAGCGAGCTCTTGTGCTCTTTAAAGAACTTTTTCAAAACTTTGGGGCCCGCCGAAATGTCACGTCACGGCAAGCGCTCTACTTTTTATTTTAAGGAATTCGATACCTGCTCACACGTCTTAATACGAAACGACCACATCGAGATATCGTTCTCGCCACCCTACGAGGGACCTTTTCGAGTCATTTCACGCCATGATAAATATTTCATAGTAGATTATAAAGGAAAACATAACGCAATATCAGTCGACAGACTAAAGCCCGTTTATGTTGCAGATGAAAACCTACAAATTTCAAACACATCCTCTCATACTTTGGCGTCGACTCAACTCTCTGCAGTAGTTTCATTTAAAAACTAATTACTTAACTATAAACGTCATATTCTTGCTAAACATTAGATTTATTTAAACATTGTTTATTTTTCAAAATCTTTGCATTGTCATCACATGATTACACATGATGTTACTAAATATCACAAGATATTTTTTTTAAACAAGGGGAGTGTGTAGCGACTTTCGCTCTACAATTGCGCATGTGATGTCAGCCTAATGGTCTAATTCAATATAATACCTCAACAGCTGATTTAATTCGTCGTGCCCTTGACACTGAAAATTAAAATCAATGTTGGGTACCTTAACTACGTTCTCTCGCTCTCTTATTGGCGAACATTCATCAGAGACGGACACAATTTAAAGAAGCTACTCATTCCCCAGCTAAATGCAAATAAGTATTTGCATAATATAACCATGCTGTGATCTTTTTATAACTAAATAAATATAATCAAACGCATTACTAATTAACAATTGATTTGGCATCCGAACATTTGGTAAGTTGCAGAAACCATTCCGCTACATATACATGCCAGAACATTGAAATTCAGTAAGGATTTCTATGAAGTCAATCCCTAACACCACCAAGAAAATGTGGAATTAGGAAAGAGGGGGCATGGCACCTCCCATACAAATGGAATATATCATATTGCATATCTCTGGATGTAGTAATGGTAGGATAATGAAAATTGGTAAGGAGCTATATGACGTTATGTCCTAACACCTCCTGTAAAATGTGCAATTGAGGAAAAAGGTTTTTCAGAACTATGGCTACCGTACAAACTTCATCATCATCATCATCCTCCTCAACTCCTATTGGAGCATAGGGCCTCGACCACCGACTTAAATCTTATTCTGTTAGGTACAGTCCTTGTGATGTCATTCCACGTATATCCTGCGTCTTCGAGTTCTTTATCCACAGTTCTGCCCCAAGTTTTCGCAGGTGCACCAGGTCGTCGGCTTCCTTGTGAATTCCATCGCAATGCTTGTCTGGTTATATTTACTGGAGGTCTTCTGAGAGTGTGACCAATCCACGACCATTTACGCTTGGTTATTTCTGTGGCAGCCTTAGGTTGATTTGTTCTACACCATAAGTCGTCATTTGAAATTCTTTCCGGCCATCGAATTTTCAGGATTCGGCGCAGACATTTATTAATAAAAACTTGTAGACGTTTCTGAATTGAAGTTGAGCTTTCCACCTCTCGCAAGCATAAAACAGTACTGATTTAACATTCGAATTAAACAGTCGAAGCTTCGTTTTTAAAGATATTTGGCTGGACCTCTACACGTTTGCCAGTTGCCCAAAAACCATTCTTGGTTTGTTTATGCGAGACTGAACGTCCTCATCTGCACCGCTCTTATTTGAGACAATACTACCAAGATAAACAACGGACTCTACACCTTCGATTTCATTTTCGTCAACCGTTAGCATCAATGGCCTTGATGAAATACTATAGCCGCATCTTATGACTTTGGTTTTCGCTGTATTGATGCTTAGTCCGGCCTCCTTTGGATGTGTGTTGACAGCTTCTAAATTGTGTTGAAGGTCAGTACTTCTGTGGCTTAGCAGACAGACATCGTCTGCATATTCTAAATCCCCTAGCTGAGTGAAAGGCGTCCACTGTACACCGTGTCCACCATTTTCTGCGTTCCTCATAATCTCGTCTAATGCCAAGATAAACAAGAGCGGCGAGAGTATGCATCCCTGTCGCACCCCGATTTTAATTTCGAAAGGTTCTGAGAGGCACCCATCGTGACTGAGCCGGCACTTAAATTCGGCATACATTGCCTTTATAATGTTAATTATTTTATTGGGCATCCCTCGTTTTCGTTGTATTTCCCAAATATATTTCCTGTCGAGACTATCAAAAGCCTTTTTAAAGTCGATAAAAAGTAAATAAGCTGATGTTTTGTATTCACAGCATTGTTCAACAATGATTCGGACGGTATTTATTAGATCAACACAGGATCGGTTTTGTCTAAAGCCAAACAGATTTTCTCTTAGAGTTCCGTGCACCGCCTCTTGAATTCGGGATCGTAAGATCGTGGAGAACACTTTGCTACGAATCGAGAGTAAGGTATACCTCTGTATTTGTTACAATCAGAGGTATCTCCCTTTTTTGCGACTTTTACAAGTATGCCTTCATTCCACTGACGAGGGTAGGATTCTTCTTCCCATACCTGACGGAAGATTGGAAGTAAGGTTTCAGCTGCGGTATCTGGATCTGCTATGAGGTATTCAGCATATATGTCATCAGTTCCTGGGGCCTTGCCCTTTTTTAAGTACTTGATTGCTGAAATTATTTCATTTTTTGTAGGGGGCGCGCTGTTTACCCCATTGAAGTGGGGTTGGTTGTTGTAGTTTGCAGCAATAGTGTTGGAATTTAAGGTCGCTTCACCTACAGGATTATTTAATACTTTCTTGAAGTGTTCCACCCATACACTCATTTGTTGTTCGCTTTCAGTAATAACATTTTCGTTTAAGTCTTTTACTGGTTTTTGACCACTCCTGTATTTTCCGGTGAGTTCCCTACTAATCTCATAGAGTTCCCTCATATTATTTAATCTAGCTGCCACTTCAGCTCGACTTGCTAATGTGTCAGCCTATTCCCTCTTGTCTTTTCTAGCAGACTTCTTAATTAGCTTGCATTTTTTTTTTTATACCTTGCGGATAACTGCCTTGCTTCTTCCGTGTCATTGTTGTTCGTCCGTCTGAGAAGCGATTCTTTAATTTTCCGCCGCTGTCCAATAAGTGTCCACGTATTATTTGTTAGCCATACTTTCTTTGCTTTGTTTTTGTGTCCAAGGATACTGCTACCAAGTTCTTGGTAGATATTATTAACGGAGTCTAGCCTGTCACCTGTACTACCACTCATGTTTACCTGTTCAACACGTTCGCGTACTGCGGCATTAAAGGTATTTTGATATTCTTCATGCTTTAGTTTCTCACCGTGGTGTGATGGTAGCGTGCTCCGCCTATCACACCGTATGCCCTGGGTTCAACTCCCGGGCAAAGCAACATCAAAATTTTAGAAATAAGATTTTTCAATTAGAAGAAAATTTTTCTAAGCGGGGTCGCCCCTCGGCAGTGTCTGGCAAGCGCTCCGATTGTATTTCTGCCATGAAAAGCTCTCAGTGAAAACTCATCTGCCTTGCAGATGCCGTTCGGAGTCGGCATAAAACATGTAGGTCCCGTCCGGCCAATTTGTAGGGAAAAATCAAGAGGAGCACGACGCAAATTGGGAGAGAAGCTCGGCCTTAGATCTCTTCGGAGGTTATCGCGCCTTGCATTTATTTTATTTTTTTTAGTTTCTCAATATCAATTTTCTGGCTCATTTTTTGAAGGTTTTTCTGTACTGCGGCTACCTTAAATCTGAAACTACCAGCTACAAGGTAGTGATCGCTTCCAATATCTGCTCCTCTTTTAACGCGCACATCTAGCAAGGATGACCTCCATCTGCTGTTTATTAGTACGTGATCAATTTGGTTATTAGTGCGTTGATCCGGAGACGTCCATGTTGTTTTGTGGACTAATTTATGTGGGAATAAGCTTCCACCGATCACCAGACCGTTTTCACAACAAAATTCTATAAGCTTACTACCATTGTCATTCCGGGTGCCAGGGCTGTGTTTACCCATGTATATATCTAGACCATCATTGTCAGATCCAACTTTAGCATTAAAGTCGCCCAGAATAACACATATGTCCCCTTGATTAACGTGTGAATTTACGCAGCTGTTGAGCGTATCGAAAAATTCGTTTTTGATTTCGTCATTTTGGCTTTCTGTTGGTCCATAAACATTGATGATGACTAGTTTCCTTGCTCTAGTGCGGAGTTTAAGTATAATAATTCTGGGGCTTATCGGCACCCATTCAAACTTAGGTTATTTTAACACCTAAAGTTTGACTGGATTGTTGAGTTTGGCTGTTATTCCTTTTGGACGTTTAGTAATCTGCCGCCGTTAAAAAAATTTGTTAGCTTCAGTCTATCTACCTCTTCTATAAAAATTAAGTGCTGTGAATGTGTTCCCTATGAAAACGTGTTTGCCATACTTCAATCATCACCAAATTTTGGCTCTAGGTTCCTTCGTTCAAGGCGAAAGCTTTTCATAATTCAGAATTAAGAATTTTAAATTTAAATGTTTTTGTTTTTTGGCTATGCGAACGAACTATCTTAGCTCCCAAATGATCATGTTAACAAAATCAATGATCGCATTCAAAACAATTTCCTGGTGAAGTGACGAAATATATATCGATCGACACAGTTACAGATGAAGATAAAATTGTGAATTATCCAAATGAATTTCTAAACTCCTTAGAACCAAAAGGAATGCCTGCGCATATATCAACTTTGAAAATTGGCTCACCAATCATGCTTCTTCGGAATTTAAACCCACAAAAATTGTGCAATGGAACCAGACTTTGCGTTTAGAAATTAAAGCCGAATGTAATAGAAGCAACAACCATCAGCGGTAAAAGCAAAGGTGGAGATGTTCTCATACCACGAATCCCAATGATTCCTACAGATTTGCCATTCATTTTTAAGCGCTTACAGTTTTGCCGTACGCCTTGCTTTTGCAATTACAATCAACAAAACAAAAGGACAATCGCTTACTGTTGCAGGCTTAAATTTAGAGAGTCCGTGCTTTTCCCATGGCCAGCTATATGTTGATTGCTCTAGAGTTGGAACACCAAAAAATGTGTTTATCTTTGCACCGAACGAATTAACCAAAACTATTGTGTACCCACATGCATTACAATAAGATACAATAATAAAATGTTTTAAACGAACATTTCACCAAATAGGCATACAAAATTGAATTCAATTTACAGAACAATAAATTAAATTATCAACAAAAAAAAACAGAAAAAATAACGCATCATTCAATCGATCTCGGGCGTTACAACTTACGCCGGGTAAAGCTAGTTTCCTATAAAATTTTAAGTTTTGCATTTTAGTATTAACAACGGAAATTACAGAAAAGTGAGGTTTCGTCCCAATCTAATATTCATGCTCAATGGTACAGTTAGAAAATGTAAGCCTTAGTAATTTAGTGTTATTTTTTATTAATTTTATATATATGTGTTTTTGTAAACATAATAATTGCACAAGTTGATGTTTTACAAGGAAGTAATGATGTTATGAAATGTGTATCTAATTAATAATTATTTGCATCAATTAAAAATTGTTTCATTAAATTAACATTACCAAAAATAACGATATTTCGATGGAAATGAAAACATAAAACAAAGTAAAATAAAAAAAGTTGTTTTAGTCATTATAACAAATTTGCATTTGCTTTCAATAAAGTTAAGGTTTCGAATGAAACGTCCGACAAAGACTGACGCCTTGGAGGATTTATAATTCATGCAAAGGAAAATAGTCACTCAAGAGGAGCAGAAGAAGTTAAAGGCGTGCTGAAGAGTTTTGCAGTTTCTTTCAACGCACTTCGTGTTTTCTAAATGTCAATGCTAGTATATGAATCACCCAGATAGCTATACAGCTCGCTTCCCAAGGTCGTCGGTTCTATGTACCGGAGCGAATCGGGATTTTTCCCGACAAAGGGCTGCCATTTCAGTGTAACCCCATTTAATTTGTTGCGTCCCTCCCACAAATTTTCATCCTCCCAGCAGCTCCTTGCAGCGGGACTGCTCCATATTCTTTTGCTCCGGGAAGGTATCGAACCCAATCCGGGTCCGTCTCCTGACCCCGGTCCTGAGAAATGGTTTTGCTGCATCTGCCGGAAAATAATCTTTTTAGGACGGTCATACTCTTGTCAGTGTGTCTCGTGTAAGGGATGGTTGCATCGGACAGGTTGTTCTGGGCTAGACCCCAAAACTAGACGTCCACGTAACTTCTATAAATCTTTTGTGGCTGTCTGCTGTTCACGTCCTAGGACGTCCCGTAGTCTGCGCCTTAGCGCCCCGCTACCTTCCAGCAGCCCAGCAAACCACAACAAGCACCCGCTGATGCTCGCACCCCACGGCGCCACCAACTCACACGGCCGCTCTTACTCACACCTAAAATCTCCGTAGTAGAGCCGGGAGCAATGCTGAGCATCAGTCTCTGCCCCCGTCTTCTTCCCCCCTCTTTCCGGCAGCAATTGTGTAGGTCAGGGAAACAGACTATTAGTCCCTACCTCCCTTTGCAACGTTTGCCAGCACAGAATATATACGTTTGCGACATCCGCCCAATGCAGCTCCTGCCATGGACGGTGCCACTTTCCTAGATGTTCTGGTCTCCGTGACGGCAATCCCCGACGGGTTTTATTGCGCCATGTTGCCAGGCCGCATACCCAAATACACCGGGTACCCCAATGCCTACCCAAGGATGTCCGTCACTTACTCCCAGAGTGGCGACGTTTCCCCCTATGCACTTCAGAATTCTGCAGTTAAACTGTAATGGATTAATTGGGAAGATCACGGAGATATCGACTTCAAGAAGCGGCACAACAACCGCATTGCTGCGATTCAAGAGACTAAACTCACAGCAAGATCTGCATTCCAGACCTGTTCTGGGTATAATGTCCACAGAAAAGATCGCGAGAGTGGATATGGAGGCGGCCTTGCGTTTATCATACACCATATTGTGCAATATCATATATTTGATCCCGACATCGAGCACAGGGACATTGTCATAGAACGTCAAGGATTATCTGTCCGGTCGGGCGATGCAAATCTAGAAATCATCAACATCTAAATCCCTCCTGTCACCTGTTGCCCCAGTGGATACCGCCCTGATATCAGCGGGGAACTCACTGGAAACAATCGCATTATCTTAGGCGATTTCAATGCCTAACACGATCTATGGCATTCAAACTTGCGGGTGGACAGTAGGGGTGAGATGTTAGCGGATCAAATAGAAGAAACGACGGTCTGCACTATAATCGGAGACGCCCCCACACGTATGGTAGGAAGCTGTCACAGTTCGCCGGATATTTCAATCGTGAGCGCAGAACTCATAAACTGTGTCAACTGGCAGCCGATGGTAACATTGGTATCCGACCACCTGCCTATACTTATTTCGGTCGAGCGTCCCGCCGACTTCATCGTCGCAGAAAAACGCAATTTCATTAACTTTAAAAAAGGAGATTTGGACGAATACAAATCCTTTACAGACAACCGCTTTGCTGCCCTCCCTATCCCAACTGATTCCCGCCAATGGGAGCGTGCTTTCCGCAAGGTCATTGAATCCGCCTCGGCTCGTTTCATTCCCGCCGGTAGAATTCCCGAAATTCGGCCCAACTTCCCGGCAGAGGCCGTAAGTTTAGCGAGAGAACGTGACCTTATAAGACAGCTCGATCCCGGCGACCCCCAAATAAGGGATATAAACCAACGCATCAGATTGCTTGTGGACGAACACAAGCGGGCAAAATGGGAGGACCACCTAAGCGGTTGTAACCTCTCTGCCGGTGTAGGTAAACTTCGGTCCACTGTAAAGTCCTATCAAATCCGTCCAGGCACAATGACAAAGATTCCATCGCCTTTGGCGACAAAGTGCTGTCGGATGCGGAAAAATGCGCGAGCGCTTCCTGCCGACAATACATAATGCATTCTACGGTCGACAAAAATAGATGGAGGGCCAACAGACACGCACGTAAACATAAGTTCAGCGCGTCTCCAATTACCATCACCGCCAGTTGAGGATGTCATCGGTCATGCTAAACGATCCAAAGCAGTGGGCCCAGACGGCATAGCCATGCCGATGCTTAAAAACCTAGGGAAAGAGGGTTTCAAATATTTAACACTTGTATTCAACTTGTCTCTTTCCACCTTTGTCATACCCGATAAATCGAAAATGGCCAAAGTGGCCCCGCTACTAAAGCCTGGGAAACCAACTAACATAGGAGAGTCATATCGCCCGAGATCTCTCCTATCGCCAGTAGCCAAGACGCTTGAAGCCATTTTGCTCCCCTATTTCATAGCAAATTTGCAACTAGCTTCTCATCAGCATGGCTTTAGAAAACTTCATGGCACAACGACCGCGCTAAATGCCATTAGCACCCAGGTAAATTGCGGTTTAAATCAAAACCCCCTCCATAAAAGAGTACTCGTTGCGCTTGACCTATCAACCGCTTTTGATACGGTCAACCATGGCACGTTACTGCAAGACCTGGAAGGGTCTACCTTTCCCCCATGTCTTAAAAGGTGGACCGCAAATTATCTGGGTGGTGGGCAGGCATCGGTGTAATTTAGAAACGAAACATCAAAACCAAGAAGAATTAAACAAGGGGTGCCACAGGGTGGTGTCCTATCCCCAGTTTTTTTTTAAGTTTTACATATCAAAGCTACCGTCGCCACCAGAAGGAGTTACTATCGTTTCCTACGTCGATGGCTGCACAATAATGGCCACAGGCCAGGGCACAAAGGTCGATGAGCTTTGCAACAGAATAAACGGCTACCTCCCTGATATCTCCAGTTTTTCGCCTCGCGAAAACTGGCATTATCACCGACTAAATCATCCGCGACCTTATTTACATCTTGGACGTACCAAATGTCGACCATTGAACATCCACGTCGATGGCACTACGCTACCGACTGTCCTACACCCCAAAATCTTGGGTGTGACGTTTGATCAGGATCTACATTTTGGCGAGCACACAGCCACAATTGTTCCGAAAATCCAGAGCCGTAATAAAATCCTCAAATCCCTTGCTGGCAGTACTTGGGGAAAAGACAAAGAAACGCTCATTACCACATGTAAAGCAATTGGCCAACCGTTTGCGTGCTACACGCGCCCTATATGGTCGCCAAGTCTAGAAACTACCCACTGGAAAAAGCTACAGGCCTGCCAAAATACTGCGCTCAGAACCACCACGGGCTGTCTTCTTATGTCCCCAGAACACCATCTACAGAATGAGGCAAGGATACTCCCCATCAGGGAGAGAAATGAGATGCTAACCAAACAGTTCCTGTTGAATACTCAGAAACCTGGGCATCCCAACAGTCACCTGATTGATGAGCCAGCACCGCCTAGGGACTTAAGGAGTCATCTCCGTAAGCATTTTGAGGAAATACGGCACCTGAGAACTCAGCCGTATGAAGCAAAAAACCACAAGCAGGTCCTTTGTGAACTCCACAAACAGGCGTCGGACCTTTATGCCGGGAATTGCCTGGTGAATCCAGTACTCAGGGAACAGTACCCAAAACTTTCGGAAGAGGAACGCATGGACCTTTATGCCGGGAATTGCCCGGTGAATCCAGTACTCAGGGAACAGTACCAAAAACTTGCGGAAGAGGAACGCATACTCCCCAGGGAAACGCGAGTCACTCTGGCTCAACTTCGTTCCGGATACTGTAACAGGTTAAACTCTTACATATCCAGAATCAACCCCGACATACAAAATGTATGCCCCGCTTGCAATGTGTCCCCACAAGACACCAACCATCTCTTTAATTGTAATGTGGAACCAACGCCTCTAACACCCCTTTCATTATGGTCCACCCCTGTCGAAACAGCAAGTTTCCTTGGACTCCCGTAAGAGGATATTGATGACAATGTGTGTTCGGTCGCAGCTACTAGGTGGGGCGAAACATTGCTACAACAACAACAACAATATAGCTATACAGCTCATTTTGTGCCAAATTTTTCAGCCCACATTTTGTTGGAGAACACTGCCCCACACTGGCGATGATATGAAATAATATTCCACAAATCTTTCGAAGAACTTTTCTGTCGAATACTCCCAGAGCCGCTTCATCTGATGTTGTCATGGTCCATGCAGGTCCATATAGCAGGACGGGTACGATAAGTGGCTTGTAGAGTATGATTTTCGTTTGCGGAGAGAGGACTTTACTTTTAAATTGCATACCTATTCCAAAGTAGTATTTATTGGCAATAGTGATTCTCGCTGTATTTCAGATCTGATGTTGTTGTTAGTGTTGATGCTAGTTACCAAATAAACGAAGTCCTTTACTATTTCGAAAATATGGCTGCCAACAATAACGTGGTTGCAAAGGCTCATATGCGCTGACTCTTTGCTCGATGACAGCAGGTACTTTGTTTTGTCCTGTTTCACCATCAAACCCATCTTTACCGCACCTTTTTCCAGTTTGGAGTAAGCGGAACTAACGGCGCGGGTGTTTAGGCCGACGATATCAATGTCATCAGCATATGAGAGAAATTGCACGCATTTATAGAATATTGTTCCAGAGCGGTTAAGTCCTGCAGCTAGTATAATTTTCTCCAGCATCAAATTAAAGATTTCGCACGATAGGCAGTCACCCTGTCTGAAACCTTGTTTAGTTTCGAACGGCTCGTAGAGGTCCTTCCCAATTCTGACTGAGCTGATGGTGTTGCTCAACATAATTTCGCACACACGTATAAGTTTTGCGGGAAAACAAAATCAGACAAAGCGGCATATACCAGCTCCTTTCGTGCTGTCGAGGGCGGCTTTAAAATCGACGAAGAGGTGATGTGTGTCGATTCTTTTTTCGAGGGTTTTTCCAAGTTTTGGCACGTTGTGAAAATCTGGGCAATGGTAGATTTACCAGCCGCACTGATAAGGTCCAATCAGCCATTTTACGGTGGGCTTCAATCTTTTGCACAATACACTTCACAGGACCTTATATGCGATACTGAGAAGGCTGATTCCGCGATAGTTGCAGTTTCCAGTATCCCCTTTCTTGTAGACTGGACAAAGAACACTTAGATTCCAATCATCGGACATGCACTCGTCTGACCATATTTTGCGAAGGGGCTGATGCATGCGCCTTACCGACTCCTCGTAGCCGTATTTGAATAGCTCCGCAGGCAATCCATCAGCGCCCGCTGCCTTGTTGTTTTTCAATCTGGTTATTGCTATTCTGACTTCGTCATAATCGGATGGGGGACATTTATTCCATCATCATCGATTGCGGTATCGCGTTCGTCATCCCTGTGCGTAAATCGCTGTCCCCATTTAGGAGAGCAGAGAATTGTTTCCTCCACAATCTAAGTACTCTCTGGACATCAGTTACAAAGTCGTCATTTTCGCTCTTACAAGAGTTTGCCCCGGTCATAAGACCTTCCGTCTGTCGCGGAATTATTTGGTAACATTTTCGGGCATTATTCCTGGTGTCTGGCAGCTCAAGCTCCTCGCACTCACGCCTTTCTGCTTCCGCTTTTTTATTCCTGAAAAGGCGTCCTTCTTGCCTTTTCAACTCGCGATAGCGTTCACATAATCCTCTTGTTGCACTCGCTTTTAACGTAGCGCTGTAAGTAGCGTCTTTTCTTTCGGTTGCAACGCGGCATTCTTCATCGTACCAGTTGTTTTTCCATGGTTGCCCGTAACCAGTTTTTCCTCAGCGACAGTACGAAGTGCTTTGGGATATCCCCCCCACTGCTCCTGCATTCCGTCGGGTTGACTTGTGCTCTCAGAGAGCAGGTGTGAGTGTTGAGTTACGAAATCATTGGCAGTCTGTTGCAATTGCAGCCTTTCGACGTATAGCTTTCCTTGTATTTTTAATTCTTTGGTTTTAGCCGCGCAGAGGCGGGTGTGCATTTTAGCTGCTACGAGATAATCAAGTTCTCGGATTATGCGCACATCTAAAACACTGGAGGCATGTCCTCCGTCTATGACAACGTCGTCGATCTGATTGCGAGTATTTCTATCGATATTTTTATGCATGAACCTCGTGGAAGTTTCATTGTGTAGGCTGAACTTTCCGAATGTGGGGCCAAAAACACCTTCTTTGCACACCCTGGCCTTAAATGATGTATTAAAAAATTTGCTTTTATTTGAATAGCGGCGATACGTTCGTCCACAGGCGTGAACGCCAATACTTGGCGACAAAGTCTCTTTCCCACCGCGAATCTCACACAGAAACTGCGCTAATTTTATGGCCACTCTAATAGATTTCACAACTTTTTAAACTTCTTTCTTCCTTGCTTCGTGCAAATTTGTTGTTTTTGTTGTAGCGATAAGGACACTCCCCGAAGGCGCACAAGCCACTCAGGATTAAAATATTATTTGCACGTTTATATACCGAGCCGCTTGATCCAAGACAGACGCCCGCTTGCAGCCGCACGTCGTGGTGGACAGACACTGCCGGTGAATGATCCCCCAGCTGGCCCTTAAATCTATTATGTCAGAGCAGCCTAGCCAGCTTCTCGCCTTCTCACATTAGCTCACCAATAAACGGTTGTATAGTAGCTACCCAGAGGATACTTGGCCGCAAGCGACCGGAAGTAGTGAGCTGCTGGAACCGCATGCAAAAGAATCGCTCTGGCCATTCCCAGGTGAATAGCGGTCAGAAGCTTTCCCCACTTTCGTGGACTTCTACACACGGCTCCACCCTCTACCATAAATGAACTCCCGAAGGTATATTACGCTGAGTTTTTTCACTATTCCACCTAATTCACATTTATATGGAATACTAGAGTATGAGTCATTGTAACGTTACCTGTCTTTACTTCTAGCCTTAGACTCGTTTAGTAGTCACACTACGGCACAGGTTGACTCTCTTATTACAAACACATAGACATTGCAGAGAAGTGATAAATATATATACACTGATATTGCTTACCCTTGGACTTTAAGCTTGCCGCCCCTTTCTCCAGCACTTTCTATCACAATATGCTGCGAATGTGTTTTCTGCGGCCCGCCCCTACGGTAAGCAAATGGGAAACTTAATTTGTTTTATCGGCGTTAAAGCAAAGTATTTTATAAATAATTGCCTTCTAAATGCACGTCAAAATTATTAAAGCTGTAAAAACAATTTTAAATATGGCACCGTAATAAAAAATTTATAAATGTTAGCTGTTGTGAATGCCGTAAATTTTCAAAATGAAAATTTTGCAATTTCAAGTTAACATAAATTAAAGAAACGTAATAATAAATTGTAATTTTTTGTTTGTTGATATTTTTCCGTAAATTCTGTGAAAACTATAGATAAAAACGTATCGCTTATGGGCTCACTGGGGTGTTGGGCCCATCGAGAAGAGGGGTCCTCTAAATATATTACTATTTATAGCTCGCACCCAATAGCGCCTCAAAATCCATGCACGCACTCGCTTATTAGAATCAGTCTTCGTTATCATCCGATTTCTTCATATTAAATGGTGATGCAATTAGAAGAAAGTTTTTCTAAGCTAGGTTGCCCCTCGGCAGTGATTTGGCAAGTACTCCGGGTGTATTTCTGCCATGAAAAGCTCCTCAGTGAAAACTTATCTGCCTGTTTGGAGTCGACATAAACATGTAGGTCTGGTACCTCCGATTTTTAGGAAAAAACAAAAAGGAGGACGACGCGTATTCGAAGAGAAGCTCGGCCCAAAATTTCTTCGGAGGTTATCACGCCTAACATTTATTTATTTATTGTATTATTTACTAGTATAATTGTTCCATTTTGGAACAAGCAAAATCTTCTGCGCGCACACACACTGCTACGCGCACGCACTTTTCTGAACTTTTATTTTTCTCCTTAGTTCTTTAAAATTAATGAATGTTTGTTTAGTTTTTAAATATAGTTATATCATTTAAACTTTTGTTCTTTTACACTTTTAGTTCTTATAGATGTGCACTTAGTTTTTAATTTTTACCTCTAATTTAACGCGTGTAGATAAGCCTCCGGCGCACTTCAAACTGAAAACTTCTTCAGTAGCACCTTTGTCGCTAAGCACCGGTCATTCCACTCCAACATTTTCGGTGATGGCAAGTGCATCACTGATGCATGGTTGCATCTTGCACTATTAATTTAATTTAATACAGTCATTTAATATGACACTTCATGACACTACATCATCCCCCTTTAGGAAAGAAGAATTTGGCAAGGTAATTCATCTTGCCACATTCTTCTTTAGGCTTTAGTAATTTGTTGTAATGTTTTGAATGAACGGGTTTGCTAGCTTTAGGGTGGTTCTAAACCGGGATTCGTTTATTCACCACACTGCAACTTTAAAAAAGACAATTAAAATTGAATTTTTTAAATAAGATGAAATTTGTAAAACAAAAGCTAGTTTTAAGATATCTAGAATTTATGGGATTTTGTTTGAAGTGAGCCGGGTTTTCTTTTCTATTCTTATTGTAGAATTTACGTAAGTCAATTTATATTTATTTGTTATACTTTGAAGAAATTTGTTTTGATTAGCCTTCATTGGCGGATTCTTAAAATATATTTATATCTAAAGATTATTTAGTAAAATGTATAGGAATAAAAGTACGGACTTTAATTTAATTTAATTATTTTTTTTTATTCGATTTTTAAGTAAAATTTTTTCATTTTGATTACTTCTATCGCAAATATTTACATTGGGTCCATCAATATTTTTTATTATGTAGGGACCTTGGTATATATTTTTATGTTTATTTCTCGGTTCTGTTTCTACTAAAATTCTATCATTAACATTAATTTCTAAAGGCTTAGCTGTTTTATCGTATAATTCTTTATTTCTAATTTTATGTTTATTTATCAAATTTTTTGCCATTTTATTGGATTTTTGCATTCTAAACTTAAGCTCTTGTGTAATTTTGTACGTTATAGATCGGATCAATTTGTTCCTTTTGCAATTCATGTGGCATTCTAGATTTTCTGCCAAATATTAATTCGAAAGGAGTAAATTTATTGTCAAAAACTGAACTAATTGTAGTGTTATGTAAAAATGTGAAATGTTTTAAATATGTATCCCAATCTGAATACGTTTCGTTTAGATATGCACGTAAGTATTCGGTAAAGACTCTATGATTTCCAACAGTTTCATTGTGGTAAGCTGTTGAGAAATCATGATGAATTTTTAAAAGTTTTGTCAATTCAAAGAATAATTCGTTTTTGCATTCCGTTCCTAATCGAACCTAATGGCTCTCATTGTACCATATGTTAATATAAAGGTTTCAAAAATAGCACATGCAATAGTTTTTGCTGATTTATCTGATACAGCTACTGTTACCAGGTATTTAGAAAAGTCATAACTCATAGTACCAGCGAACTTGTTACCATATTTGGATTCTGGAAGTGGACCTATTGTATCGACGATTACTATGTCAAAGGGTTTGCAGGGCGTTGGAATCAAGACAAGATTTTCTTTGTTTTTTGTTTTATTTTATTTAAAAGACAAATTTCTCTATATCTCATGTCATATTTTTCCAATAGTATTTTGTTCTTAATTTGGCATATAATCTTTTTGTACCGCAATGACCGCCTAACATTGGGACCTCGTGATAAATTGTCATAAGTTTTTGTTTTTGTTCTGTTTCTATTACAGTTTCTAGAGGGTCTGTCAATATTATTATATTCAGCGTGCTATGCACACAGAGTATATTAACTTTGATTGGATAACTATTGGTTGTACAGGTATAAAGAAATCAAGGTAGATATAGACTTCCATATATCAAAATTATCAGTATCGAAAAAAAATTTGATTGAGCCATGTCCGTCCGTCCGTCCGTCCGTTAGCACGATAACTTGAGTAAATATTGAGATATCTTCACCAAATTTGGTGCATAAATCATCTGGGCCCAGAATAGGTTGGTATTGAAAACTAGCGAAATCGGATGATAACCGCGCCCCCTTTTTATATATATAAAATTTTGGAAAATATAAAAAGCCTGATAATTTAGTAAATAATACACCTAAAATGGTGAAATTTGACATGTGGACTGATATTGAGACTCTTGATAAAAATTTCGGCGTGGCACTGCCCACTTATGATAAAATCAATTTTACAAATATTATTAATCATAAATCAAAAATCGTTAAACCTATCGTAACAAAATCCGGCAGAGAGGTTGCCTTTACTCTAAGGAATGATTTGAGGAAAAATTTACGAAATCGTTTAAGGACCATGCCCACTTTTATATAAAAGATTTTAAAAAAGGTCGTGGACGACTAAAATAAGCTACATCTTTACAAAAAAGAGCGATATTTCATTTCCCAAGTGGATTTATAACAATAAAGAGGAGAAACTTCAAATTTAAAAAAATGGGCGTGGCACCGCCCCTTTATAACTAAGCAATTTTCTATGTTTCGGGAGCCATAGCTCGAAAAAAATTAACAGATCGTAATAAAATTGGGTACAAAAATGTTCCCTATAGCAGGAAATATTTCTAGGGAAAATGGACGAGATCGGTTAAAGACCACGCCCACTTTTATATAAAAGATTTTTAAAAGGATCGTGGACGAATAAAGTAAGCTATATCTTTTCAAAAAAGAGCTTTATATCAATGGTATTTCATTTCCCAAGTGGATTTATAACAATAAATAGGAAAAACTGCAAATTTAAAAAATGGGCGGGGCACCGCCCCGTTTATGACTAAGCAATTTTCTATGTTTCGGGAGCCATAACTCGAAGAAAAATTAACAGATCATAATAAAATTGGGTACACAAATTTTCCCTATGACAGGAAATATTTCTAGGAATAATGAACGAGATCGGTTAAAGACCATGCCCACTTTTATATAAAAGATTTTTGAAAGGGTCGTAGATGAAAATAATAAGCTATATCTTAGCGAAAAAGAGCTTTGTGTCAATAGAATTTTACTTTCTAAATTGAATTATAGCATTAAATTGGAAAACACTAAAATTTTTGGAAATGGGTGTGGCACCGCCCCTTTTATGACTAAGCAATTTTCTATGTTTCGGGAGCCATAACTCGAAGAATAATTTACATATCGTAATGAAATTGTGTACACATATTTTCCTTATAGCAGAAGATATTTCTAGTAAAAATGGATGGGCTCGGTTAAAGACCACGGCAACTTAGATATAAACCAAGTTTAAAAGGGTCGTAAACTAGAATAATAAGCTATAACTTAACAAAAAATAGTTTTGAATCAATGATATTTCACTTATCAAATTTTATTGTAAGAGGAAATGGGGAGACATTTATCTGAAATGAAATGTACAATTGAAGCTCACGCTGAATATATAATGTTCGGTTACACCCGAACTTAGACAACTTTACTTGTTTTTAATGATTTTAAAATTTTATTTCCTCTAACTTTATGATTCATAATTTAAAATTTATTGAAAATTATATCATTTTTTGGCCATTCTAACTGCTTAATATTGTGACTGCCGGCTGCTTTTTCAACCCTCGAAAATAACTCATCTCAACTTGTTTTTCCGTTAGCACTCACAAAATTAAGTAATCTTAGTTTTTTATGTTTTAAATGCGCAGAAATTTGTATATTGGAGATCTCTTTATTTTTTAAAATGTATAATAGACTTTATTCGCGGTATATTTTTTGAAAAATCGTATGAAAATTTGTCATAAACTTGTACCTTAAGAGTTTCGCAAAATGTATCAGTTAAATTATCGTCTTTACTTTGTAATTCCATTTGTTTAGTCTGTGATCGCGTTTGGACTGCTAAAACATGCTTTGTAGAATCTTTTGTTTCTTCTATACTAATACGTGAAAGAGCATCAGCCAAAACGTTGAATTTTTCTTTTATATATTCAATTGTGAATTTATATTCTGACAGTTCTAATCGAATTCTAGAAAGTTTAGACGAAGGGTCTTTCATGTTAAAAAGATAAACTAGTGGTCTATGATGTTGTTGTTGTTGTTGTTGTTGTAGCGATAAGGTTTCTCTCCGAAGGCTTTGGGGAGTGTTATCGATGTGATGGTCCTTTGCCGGATATAGATCCGGCACGCTCCGGTAACACAGCACCATTAAGGTGCTAGCCCGACCGTCTCGGGAACGATTTATATGGCCACATTAAACCTTAAAGCCATCCCTGCCTCCCCACCCCCAAGTTCCATGAGGAGCTTGGGGTCGCCAGAGCCTCGTCTCTTAGTGAACAGGATTCGCCGTGGATAGGTGAGGTTGACAATTGGGTTTGGATAAGCTATATATTGCGCTGGCAACCTGGAAGGGTTGCGCTACACAGCCCTTTGAATCTGTTATTTTAGTCGCCTCTTACGACAGGCATACCTACTGCGGGTATATTCTGACCACCTAACCCGCTGGGGGGAGTGGTCTATGATCGGATTTTACTGTGAAATTTGTACCGTAAACATATGGACGAAAGTGCCTTATAGTGATATGTATTGCTAGGAGTTCTAATTCGATAATTGATTTTTTCTGTTCTGCTTTATTGAAAGATTTTGACGCGAAACAAATTGGTAAATCTTTATCACCATGCTTTTGGCTCAATATAGCGCCACACCCACTCTTGGAAGCATATCCTGTAATTATAAATTCTTTTGTAAAATTGGGGTATTGTAGAAGTTTAGGAGACATTAATGCAAGGTTTAGTTTTTCGAAAGCGTTTTCGCAAGCTTCGTCCCAAACAAATTCAACTTTTTTCCGATTTAAAGGCGCTGCCAGAGACGCCAAGTTGGGTATAAATCGCCTGTAGTAATTTAAAAATGCGACAAATCGTCTAACCGCATCTTTTGTCTTTTGGCTTAATGTACCTTTTAATAGCGTCTATTTTAAATCATCTGACAGCAAACCTTTTGATGTACATTTGTGGCATAGAAAAGTTCGGAAGGAAAGAAATTGCATTTGTTGGGATTTAACTTTAAATTAAACGTTTTACAAGTTTCGAAAACTTTTTCTAAATCCTTAAGTTGGTGCGTCTCACTACAACCGATAACGTCGTCAATATACATTTACCAACGAAAAGTTCCTCGATCTGTACTTAAAGAATTTACGCCTCTAAAGATAGGGTGAAAGGGTATATGGTGAAAACCAGAAAAAAGATCTAAAGTTGAAAAGTATTTGGCTCTGCCAAGATTGTCGAGTATGTCATCTACATAGAATGTAGTCATCTAATACGTCATCTAATGGAAATTTGTCGGCTATAAACTTTTTATTGACTGCTCTGAAACCTACGCACATACGATACAACTTTTTGCCTATTGGATTTTTTTCGGTACCAAAATAAAAGGACTGTTATAATTTGAAAAACTAGATTCGATTAAATCATTCTGTAATAGGTTTCCGACTTGTTTATTTATTTCTTCACGTTGTGTGTATGGCAAACGGTAATTTTTAATATGGACAGGAGTTTTGTCAGTTAATCTAAGTTTTTGTTCGTAAAAATTATTAAGCGTCATAAAGTCGGTTTTTAGTGCAAAAATATCAGAACATTTCAAACATAAATCAAGTAATTTCTTTTTACCATAAGAGGGCGTTTGTTTTGCTAAAATTGATTTAAGCTCTTCTATGGATTTTGAATCGATAGATGTATCATTTATGCGATAGACATTGAAGTTGTTAATGTCTTCAGTTTGAATATTGAAATCTTTTACGTACTTGACCTCGTCGGTGGTGTTGATAACTTTTTTAATTGGATTTTTTGTATCAATGATACATTTTGCTGTTCCGAAGGCCGGCAGGAGCTCTCATGTATCACTTTAGGATTTCAGGCCAATTAGTCTCAAGTCGTTTCTCCTTAAGACGATTGAGCGGTTGATTGACCTGTACCTAAGGGAAAGGATTCCTCGGGGGTTACTGTCGGCTTCACAGCATGCCTACTGTAAGGGCAGATCGACGGAAACGGCTCTCCATTCAATCTTAAAGCAAACAGAGAGGTCCCTAGAACACAAAGTGTTTGCTCCGGGTGCTTTCTAGACATTGAGGGGGCTTTTAACAATGTCTTACTGGGGACAATCGAAAGACATCTGGTGGTTTTAGGAGTCAAACGGCTCTGGTTATTAGCAAACTTCTATGCAGCAGAATTGTCGCAGCTGAGTGGGGAGGGACCATAACTAAGAGGAAGGTGTGCAGGGGCACGCCACAGGGGGGTGTCCTATCTCCTCTGCTCTGGGTTGTGGTAATCAACGAGCTTCTTGTGGAGCTGGAAGCCAATGGATGTAGGGTGGTTGCCTATGCAGATGACCTCGCTATCCTAGTCAGCGACAAATTTCTGGACACCCTGCGCCATGTTCTGCAGGGCTACCTGGATACTGTGGCTCGGTGGCCTCAATCAGAAAAAACAGAATTGGTTCTTTTTACAAGGAGATATAAAATACCCGACTTCAGAACACCCTCGATTGGAGGGGTACCGTTGGTATTCTCTGACAGGGTTAAATATTTGGAGATTGTTCTGGACTGTCCTGGAGACCAAATGTGGAAGATAGGGCCAGGAAGGCCGCGGTTGCCTTGTACTGCTGCAGGGGGGCTATCGGAAAGAGATGGGGGCTCAAGCCAGGAGTAGTACACTGGCTTTATGAGACGGTGGTCAAACCGATTCTGCTCTGTGGAGTGCTGGTCTGGTGGAAAGCACTGGACACGGCGGGCACCTCCAAAATGTTAGGGTCAGTGCAACGGACGGCGCTGATTGGTATCAGTGGCGCTCTGAGAACAACACCTACCTTGGCACTGAATGTCATGCTGAACATACATCCGGTAGATATTGCGGGAAAGGCAGCTGCGGCCCGGTCGTTGGTGAAGTTTCGTGATATGGGTTAAGGGCTTTCTGACTTCGGACACTCTAGGCTTCCTACTAGTTTCGACTTTATCCCGGACAGGACGGACTAATGTATGCCGATAACCGCTTCCTATGCTACCTTCACCCTAGCCATTCCCTCGAGGGAGGAGTGGGGAAAAGGAATTATCTGGGGCATGGGGCCGGTTAACTTGTTCACGGATGGGTCGAAGGTGGACGGAAAGGTCGGCTGGGGGGGGGGGGGGGTCTTTTTTCAAGAGCTAAATGTAAGCCGCAAGTTTAAGTTGGCTGATCACTGCAGTGTATTCCAAGCGGAAGTTGCTGCGATTAAGAATGCGGTGGATGACATGCTTTCCAGTGCTACTACGGTTAGGGAATTTAACATCTACTCTGATAGCCAATCGGTTATAAAGGCCCTGAGCTCAACTACAGTGCAATCGAGGGCGGTCTGGGACTGCCTGACCTCACTTGCGATTGCATCGAATTGTTTTACAACTAAGATTTTCTGGGTCCCGGGCCATAGTGATATCCCGGGTAACTGTCAAGCGGACCTCTTAGCCCGAATCGGTACAACTGAGCAGAATGAAGATAGCTGTAGGGATTTCGGGATTCCGCTAGCCACTTGTGGACTGCTCCTCCATAGCTGGGCCTCGAGTCAACTCAGCAAACGTTGGGCGGACACTACGTCTTGCGGGGAAGCAAGATCTTTCTGGCCGGAAGTGGATGGCAGGAGGCCTGCTGAAATAATTGGGTTTGTAGCATTAGCAAAAATATAGTAAAGTATCCTATGTGGTTGGGGCTTTAGTTGTACTTGACAGGCGCACGCAGTGGCAACACGCATGTCAGGTACAACTGCAGCCAACGTCACACAAAAGAAATAGAAAATAAGTTAGAGAAAAAAAAGAACGAAGCGTCACTATAATTTTCGACACTAAAAACCTCGGACGTGTTTCTCAACTTTTTTTTACCTTAATAAAATCTCGTAAAGTTTGTAGAATAAACTAAAGTTTTTTTATTATAACCTAATGAGTTACTGGCGAAGGAGACCGCCTCGCGAAGAATTTTAGGCAGCAGTATGGCGACAATATGGAGGCGGCGACCTCCAAGACATTTAAACCAGCGGTCAGAAGGTAACGCACATGGCGTACCACAAGCAGTGTCGGACACGATGGAATCCGAAGATAACAGGTGACACAACATGGCGACCGTGAGGCTGGAGCCTCGGTCAGTTTTAAATGGGGCAGTCAAAAAGTGAGTACAGTGGAGTGAGGAAGTGAAAAGTGGTGGTGCAGTGAAATACAACCAAATTTAACACAACTTAATAAATTTAAAATAATCAAAGTAATAACGTCAAATACTAAATTTTACAGAAATAAAAGAATATAAATTAACCTGTAATACAAAAATCTAAATTCTACGGAGATAATTAAAAATAATAATACCAAGTACCAAAAAATGATATAATTTTACAGAAATAAAAGAATATAAATTAACCTGTAATATAAAAATCTAAATTCTACGGAGATAATCAAAAATAATAATACCAACGACTAAATTCTACAGAAATAAAAGAATATAAATTAAATTGTAATATACAAAAAACCTAAATTCTACGGAGATAATCAAAACTTTAAAAACTAAAGTACAAAATTTAAATACGGCAGAAATAAGACAATTATAAACGAAATCTTTAATGAGAAAGGAGGTAACAAAATTTAACAAAGGAGTAAAACCATAATACAAAATTTTAATTGATACGGAAATAACACAAAATCATCGATATAATAAAACCAAATAAAACAAACAGAGATAATACAAAATTAAGAAAAGCAGACAAATTTTCAATATTAATTTACGAATACGAAAATAATTTAAAGTGCGGAATTAATTCGCTAACTGTACCACCAGTCACCAAAATTCATAACGGCACTCCTCCACTTGCTCGCATAGCGGCACAAAAACCACGCCATATACATACATACATATAGACGCATAACGGCGCGAAAACGACGCCATATAAAATTTGTACACCAGCAGCGCATAATATTGACAGCGCAGTAGCAGCAGCAGGACCAACATCGGGGCAGCAGCGCATCAGAGGAAGCAGCGGCGGCTAAACAGAACCTCGGAAGCAGCATTTAAGTATATCAATTTCATATGTATATGTAGTTTCTGTGAAAAAAATTTTTTCGACATACACACACTTACGTATATACATAAAATATTTTGGATTTCGATTAAAACGGTGGTACTGTTGAACAACCAAATACATTTTTGATTAAAGCGGTGCGTCCGTCTAAATTTAACAATTAATACTTTTTCATTTATCAAAAATTCTAAAATTTTCGAACCATTTTATAAAATTCAACATTTGCAAATTTACATTTAAATTTTTCTCTCAAGTTTCAACTCATTTTACGAATTCACATTTTCTTCAAATTTTTAATATTTTCAAATTTCTAATTTAAAAGATTCTCAACACACTTCACAAATTCCCATACTCTCAAGCTTCAATTTTAATTTCAAATTTTTAAATCATTTCAAACATTTTTCTTTCAAAGTTGCACATGTTTATATTTCCATTTCTCAAATTTTCATTATACCTCAGTTTTTTAATACTTACATTCTCAAAAAAACAATTTCTTACTATATAAGTAAACTATTAAGCAGTTCACGTGTTATCTATAAATTTTGGAATTTTGATATAAATATTGGTTTGTGGAAAACCAATTCACATTTAAAAAAAAAAAAAACGGTGGTCCCGTGAAAACCCAAATGAGATTTTTTTAACAAAGCGGTGCGTCCGTAATTACCACATTACTGAAATTTTTTTTTGCCATTCATACTTTTAAATTTTTGAGCCCATTCTAAATTCAATTTCTTCTTTCAGCTTTCTAGTATCAATATTTTTGTTTCAATTAGATTCTCCAGTAAATTACAAATACTTCGTTAGCGACAATTCACTGTAAACCAGTTCCCTTTCCAATTTTTTTCTCTCCTTTCGAGATTTCAACTTCAAGTATATCCTTCATTAATTTCATAGTAGCTAAAACTTAATTCTTTTGCTCTTCTTATAACTACATGTACAACCTTAGAGATAGGAAGCGAGCCCACAAAACTTCAGACTCAGAAACAGATTCCAACAAATTAACGTCAAGCTCGGAAAGCTTAACTTCATCGTCGACCGAAAAATTCACAAGACAGGAAAATAAATTATCTTTATCAGCAGATTTCCAAGGCTTCGAAGATTCTCCTAACAAAAATTTAACTTCTAATTTAGAGTCAAATCTCAACGATTCCAATAGTGCAAAATTAACTTCAACTTCTTCTAACTTAAACCCAGATCTTAACGATCCAATTAGTCCAAACATTGCCTCAACTTCTTCTAATTCAGCTTCAGATCTTAACGATCAAATCATGGCAACACTTGAGCAAAAGAGATCTTTCATTACCATGTGTGCTACTTCTATTAGAGAAAACTACAGCGGCGATCCGTTAGCGCTTGAGTCCTTTATGGACAAAATTGAATTACTTGAAGAGTTCGCTGATGAAAATTTAACTGGTACTTTCATATCATTTCTAAAATCAAAACTCGAGGGTAAAGCACGCGAAGCAATTCCAACTGAGGTAAATTCCGTTAGTCAAATTAAAGCCGCGTTAAGAAGTAGAATTAAACCCGACAATTCAAAAGTTGTCGCGGGTAAAATCGCGTCTTTACATGTGGTAAACAATAACTACTCGGAATTTGCCAAGCGTGTTGAAGAATTGTCAGACTCATTAGAACGTTCCCTGATCATTGAAGGTATGACGCAAGCGAAAGCTCACGAAATGGCTGTAGAGCAAACAGTTAACGTATGTAGGCTAAACACTCGTTCAGAATTAGTTAAGTCAATTTTAGCATCAACTACTTTCAGCGACTCAAACGACGTAGTTGGAAAAATGATAGTTGAGCGTAATAATGAAGTTAAAGAACGTCAAGTGCTAGAGTTTCAGTCGCGCATTAATAGGCCAAATAGTTTTCGAGGCGGATTTAGGGGCTCTGGGATGTTAGCACCCCATTTCTGGAATTTTATAACAAAACATATGCCAAATAATTGGTCACTAATTGGTCATAATTGGTCAGCAGGTTTCAGTAATTGGTCAGCATTAGAAAAAATTTTATGGAAATTTTAAAATTTTCATGGTCGGGTGTGGGATGTTAGCACCCCATTTCTGGAATTTTATAACAAAACATATGCCAAATAATTGGTCAGTAATTGGTCATAATTGGTCAGCGGGTCCCACTAATTGGTCAGCCATAGACAATTTTTTATGGCCATTTAAAGTTTTCCAAGGGAAAAACAATTTTCCTGTTTAAACACCCTGTATACATAAATTTTCCAAAAAAAATTATCCCAATTAATTGGTCACTAATTGGTCATAATTGGTCACCAGGTTTCGTTAATTGGTCAGCCATAGGAACTTTTTAATTAATTTTTAAAGTTTTCTTTGTTATCGGATGTTACACTGTTATCGGATGTTAGCACCCCATCGGTGGATTTTGAATTCGAAAAGCATGCCAAATAATTGGTCACTAACTGGTCATAATTGGTCAGTGGGTCCCAATAATTGGTCAGCCATAGACAATTTTTTATGGCCATTTAAAGTTTTCCAAGGAAAACCAATTTTCCTGTCTAGACACCCTGTATACATAAATTTTCCAAAAAAAATGATGCCAATTAATTGGTCACTAATTGGTCATAATTGGTCAGCATGTTTCGTTAATTGGTCAGCCATAGGAACTTTTTAATTAATTTTTAAAGTTTTCTTTGTTATCGGATGTTACCGTGTTATCGGATGTTAGCACCCCATCGGTGGATTTTCAAATCGAAACGTATGTCAAATAATTGGTCACTAATTGGTCATAATTGGTCAGGGGGTCCCACTAATTGGTCAGCCATAGAAAATTTTTTATGGCCATTTAAAATTTTCCAAGGGAAAAACAATTTTCCTGTCTAATCACCCTGTATACATAAATTTTCCAAAAAAAATTATGCCAATTAATTGGTCACTAATTGGTCATAATTGGTCAGTGGGTCCCACTAATTGGTCAGCCATAGACAATTTTTTATGGCCATTTAAAATTTTCCAAGGGAAAAACAATTTTCCTGTTTAAACACCCTGTATACATAAATTTTCCAAAAAAAATTATGCCAATTAATTGGTCACTAATTGGTCATAATTGGTCAGTGGGTCCCACTAATTGGTCAGCCACAGACAATTTTTTATGACCATTTAAAGTTTTCCTAGGAAAATCAATTTTCCTGTCTAGACACCCTGTATACATAAATTTTCCAAAAAAAAGTATGCCAATTAATTGGCCACTAATTGGTCATAATTGGTCAGCAGGTTTCGTTAATTGGTCAGCCATAGGAACTTTTTAATTAATTTTTAAAATTTTCTTTGTTATCGGATGTTATCGTGTTATCGGATGTTAGCACCCCATCGGTGGATTTTCAAATCGAAAAGTATGCCAAATAATTGGTCACTAATTGGTCATAATTGGTCAGCGGGTCCCACTAATTGGTCAGCCATAGAAAATTTTTTATGGCCATTTAAATTTTTCCAAGGGGAAAACAATTTTCCTGTCTAAACACCCTGTATACATAAATTTTCCAAAAAAAACTATGCCAATTAATTGGTCACTAATTGGTCGTAATTGGTCAGTGGGTCCCACTAATTGGTCAGCCATAGACAATTTTTTATGACCATTTAAAGTTTTCCAAGGAAAATCAATTTTCCTGTCTAGACACCCTCTATACACAAATTTTCCAAAAAAAATTATGCCAATTAATTGGTCACTAATTGGTCATAATTGGTCAGCAGGTTTCGTTAATTGGTCAGCCATAGGAACTTTTTAATTAATTTTTAAACTTTTCTTTGTTATCGGATGTTACCCTGTTATCGGAAGTTAGCACCCCATCTGTGGATTTTCGATTCGAAAGGTATGCCAAATAATTGGTCGCTAATTGGTCATAATTGGTCAGCGGGTCCCACTAATTGGTCAGCCATAGAAAATTTTTTATGGCCATTTAAAATTTTCCAAGGGAAAAATAATTTTCCTGTTTAAACACCCTGTATACATAAATTTTCCAAAAAAAAGTATGCCAATTAATTGGTCACTAATTCGTCATAATTGGTCAGTGGGTCCCACTAATTGGTCAGCCATAGACAATTTTTTATGACCATTTAAATTTTTCCAAGGAAAATCAATTTTCCTGTCTAGACACCCTGTATACATAAATTTTCCAAAAAAAAATTATGCCAATTAATTGGTCACTAATTGGTCATAATTGGTCAGCAGGTTTCGTTAATTGGTCAGACATAGGAACTTTTTAATTAATTTTCAAAGTTTTCTTTGTTATCGGATGTTACCCTGTTATCGGATGTTAGCACCCCATCGGTGGATTTTCAAATCAAAAACTATGCCAAATAATTGGTCACTAATTGGTCATAATTGGTCAGCGGGTCCCACTAATTGGTCAGCCATAGAAAATTTTTTATGGCCATTTAAAGTTTTCCAAGGGAAAAAAAAGTTTCCTGTTTAAACACCCTGTATACATAAATTTTCCAAAAAAAATTATGCCAATTAATTGGTCACTAATTGGTCATAATTGATCAGCAGGTTTCGTTAATTGGTCAGCCATAGGAACTTTTTAATTAATTTTTAAAATTTTCTTTGTTATCGGATGTTATCGCGTTATCGGATGTTAGCACCCCATCGGTGGATTTTCAAATCGAAAAGTATGCCATATAATTGGTCACTAATTGGTCATAATTGGTCAGCGGGTCCCACTAATTGGTCAGCCATAGAAAATTTTTTATGGCCATTTAAAATTTTCCAAGGGGAAAACAATTTTCCTGTTTAAACACCCTGTATACATAAATTTTCCAAAAAAAATTATGCCAATTAATTGATTACTAATTGGTCATAATTGGTCAGCAGGTTTCGTTAATTGGTCAGCCATAGGAACTTTTTAATTAATTTTTAAAATTTTCTTTGTTATCGGATGTTACTCTGTTATCGGATGTTAGCACCCATCGGCGGATTTCCATATCGAAAAGTATGCCAAATAATTGCTCACTAATTGGTCATAATTCATCAGTGGGCCCCACTAATTGGTCAGCCATAGGAAATTTTTTATGGCCATTTAAAATTTTCCAAGCGAAAAACAATTTTCCTGTTTAAACACCCTGTATACATAAATTTTCCAAAAAAAATTATGCCAATTAATTGATTACTAATTGGTCATAATTGGTCAGCAGGTTTCGTTAATTGGTCAGCCATAGGAACTTTTTAATTAATTTTTAAAATTTTCTTTGTTATCGGATGTTACTCTGTTATCGGATGTTAAAACCCATCGGCGGATTTCCATATCGAAAAGTATGCCAAATAATTGCTCACTAATTGGTCATAATTGATCAGTGGGCCACACTAATTGGTCAGCCATAGGAAATTTTTTATGGCCATTTAAAATTTTCCAAGCGAAAAATATTTTTCCTGCCTAGATACCCTGTATACATAAATCTTCCAATACAAGTTATGCCAATTAATTGGTCACTAATTGGTCATAATTGGTCAGCAGGTTTCGTTAATTGGTCAGCCATAAATTGTGCTAATTAATTTGTCACTGATTGGATATAATTGGTCAGTAGGTCCCACTAAATGGTCAGCTATAGACAATTTCTTATGGCGATTTAGAAATTTTTAAGTTAAATAAAATTTTCCTGTCTAGACACCCTGTACACATGGAATTTTCAAACAAAATTACGCCAGTTAAATGATCACTTATTCTTTATAATTTCTCAGTAGTAGGTCAATTATTTATCCCCTAACCATAAAGAAAGTGCGGTTAGCGTTTTCAACAATTTTTCTCGGTTGCACTAAAAACTTGGTTTCAAATCGAAAAGTATGCCATATAATTGGTCACTAATTGGTCATAATTGGTCAGCGGGTCCCACTAATTGGTCAGCCATAGAAAATTTTTTATGGCCATTTAAAATTTTCCAAGGGGAAAACAATTTTCCTGTTTAAACACCCTGTATACATAAATTTTCCAAAAAAAATTATGCCAATTAATTGATTACTAATTGGTCATAATTGGTCAGCAGGTTTCGTTAATTGGTCAGCCATAGGAACTTTTTAATTAATTTTTAAAGTTTTCTTTGTTATCGGATGTTACTCTGTTATCGGATGTTAGCACCCATCGGCGGATTTCCATATCGAAAAGTATGCCAAATAATTGCTCACTAATTGGTCATAATTCATCAGTGGGCCCCACTAATTGGTCAGCCATAGGAAATTTTTTATGGCCATTTAAAATTTTCCAAGCGAAAAATATTTTTCCTGCCTAGATACCCTTTATACATAAATCTTCCAATACAAGTTATGCCAATTAATTGGTCACTAATTGGTCATAATTGGTCAGCAGGTTTCGTTAATTGGTCAGCCATAAATTGTGCTAATTAATTTGTCACTGATTGGATATAATTGGTCAGTAGGTCCCACTAAATGGTCAGCTATAGACAATTTCTTATGGCG
This sequence comes from Eurosta solidaginis, assembly GCF_040869045.1. Taxonomy (NCBI): domain Eukaryota; kingdom Metazoa; phylum Arthropoda; class Insecta; order Diptera; family Tephritidae; genus Eurosta; species Eurosta solidaginis. Next base: position 18,075,099 of record NC_090324.1, read on the forward strand.
ATTTAGAAATTTTTAAGTTAAATAAAATTTTCCTGTCTAGACACCCTGTACACATGGAATTTCCAAACAAAATTATGCCAGTTAAATGTTCACTTATTCTTTATAATTTATCAGTAGTAGGTCAATTATTTATCCCCTAACCATAAAGAAAATGCGGTTAGCGTTTTCAACAATTTTTCTCGGTTGCACTAAAAACTTGGTTATTCCATAATGCTTTCTTAATAATTATTTTTATCTTACGTGGCATCACAGTCGAAAAATGCGCGCAGAAGGCGTAAAGCTTAAATACAACATTGCTTATTTATATAGTAACGGAGCAATAGCAGAGATAATAAGAATTGCGCCTAAATGGATTCGTTCGCAGGTTCGAATGCGTCTATTTTATTATTATTATTTTTTTTTTCATTTAATTCTTTTAACATATTTTTTTAATTAATAGTTTTATTATTTAAGTATTATTTTTATTTAAAATATATTATTTTCCTTCCAAATTAAATATAACAATCATATGTTATAGACGTATACAACACAAACCTGGTTACAGCACCAAATTAAATACCTTTAGCTTAATCTCAAAATTAAACAATCATATGTAGATATAAAGCAAGTACAAGTATTGTTAAAAGTGTTACAAAATCACTTAAAAATAAAAAAAGCAGCTAAACAGAGAATACAATATGAAATGTTGTTTAATTTGCTTAGAGAATTGACGTTTCACAAATTGATCATCCATAGAAGATTTTTTACTAAGGTTTAAACTTGATGTTGTTGTTGTTGTTGTAGCGATTAGGTTACTCCCCGAAGGCTTTGGGGAGTGTTATCGATGTGATGGTCCTTTGTCGGATACAGATCCGATACGTTCCGGTAACACAGCACCATTAAGGTGCTGGCCCGACCATCTCGGGAACGATTTATATGGCTACATTGAACCTTCAGGCCATCCCTCCCTCCCCACCACCAAGTTCCATGAGGAGCTTGTGGTCGCCAGAGCCTCGTCTGTTAGTGAAACGGGATTCGCCGCTCGAAGGTGAGGTTGACAATTGGGTTGGAGAAGCTATATATTGCGCTACACAACCCCTTGAATCCAGTTTAAACTTGATCGAGGTACCAAGTTACTTGTCCAGACATTCTGTATAGTTACATGTTCGAAAAAATATATATGCCAAATGGTAAGTCACCATTGGTTATGACTTTTCAGTATGTTTTATTAATTAGAAACTCTTCCATACATTTTTTATATTTTTCGTTATCGGCTACATTTATACGAAAACATAAAACCCGTTTTGAATATGACAAATTAGTATAACAATTCATTATTTACAGACCAATAAAACCAACATAACATTATATTTTATATTTGGTAAAAGTTTGGTGAGACATGGAGTAACTTTAATTAAGTTTTAATAGCTGTCAGCTTTAACCCATGCGTTTTTGCGGAGTATTTTCTTACTGGGAATTTGAGCTTATACGAATGTTGGCATGTAACTAGATGCAACCCAGTGTTGCCGTTCTCAAATTACCCAAAAAAAAACAATTTTCAATTCCCCAAAATATCAAAATTTCGTCAAATAAATTGTTTTGTTGCTTAGTGATAGGCAAAATAAGTTAACTTCGAACTTGTGACGACTGTAAATTACTTTGAATCTGTAAAAAAAATTGAAGCTAATTTCATTTTGACTATAGCAAGCTATGTTAGCCATTGTATCGTAAGCGCGAAATTATGGATATCTATTTTTTTAAGTGAATACCTCGCAAGTAATAGTGTAAAATTTCGGGAAATAATAAGAAGTTTATTTTATTTTTTGGTTTGTTTGTGATTTCATGTCATCACAATTATATCGTATTTATGAATTTCAAAATGTTCCTACTCATAAAATTTTGGACACATGTCTTTACTTTCCAATGAACATTGGGTGGGTATCATACTAAATATAATTGAACCATATTTCACACCCATTTTCTGCTCTTTGTTTATTTTCTGAGATTGTAAGACAAAGGAAGACTTTCCGGTTACCCATATTTTGTATTTTGACATGTATTATTTTTGTTTACTTTAAACATTTTTGTATAAGCCATAAAAGCGACTAAGGCTTATAGCATATAAGAACATTGTAAAATAAGACATATAGGTTTCATTTTCAAAATATCGAGAGAGGTGTTAAAAGACGTGTATTGACCTCGACAATAGTAATCCGAAGTGGGAAAATAAAAACTTTAACTCGTTCAAAAGATATTAACGAAAAACCGAAAAATGACCCGCGGGTTCCTCCGAAACCGGGGGTGGTATCCATAGTATTTTTGTCCAGAACACGTTTCTGCGTATAAAAAATTACCCTCGGTGGGTCCAACACCGGTTTAGAGACCAAAACTATATCCGCATAAAACGCTTATGTTCATAATTTTTTTGTGGGTACTACAACATTACAACAACCACTTGATAATCGCCAACTTCAACTGCAAATATCTCCGGACAGATATACAATTTTTCTTTTTCGCCTTCGAATTATTGTTGTCGAGGTCAATACGGGTCTTTTGACACCTCTCTCGATATTTTTGTAGCGTAGTAGCAGTCGACTCAACTAGACTTTTACCCATAATTTAACGCAATCACGCCAATACTGGCCATGACTTCATGGGGTCGGAATAAAAAAATTATTTTCAGCCGTGAGCTTTAATAAATGCTGCAAACTACTGCCAATGTAGCCAACGAAACACGACGCAACCGAAATAGTGAAGTAAAAAATTTATTTAAGACCTTTCATGGAACTCCGTGCCTTCATAGGTAATAACAGGCATGCTTAACGAACGAAACGATATCATTTCGTTACGATAATCAACGTTAATTTGACGATCTTAACGTTAATAAACGAAACGAAGTGACTTCGTTTCGTTTGTTAACGTTGATTATCGTAACGAAATGATATCGTTTCGTTCGTTAAGCTCGTTAAGCATGCCTGGGTAATAAAGAAGAGCGTACTCGAAAATTACCCACGCACTTTCGAAACTCCCCAAATTTAGCGAATTACCCAGAAAACGGCAACGCTGGCAACAATATAAAATCTAACTGTTTGCAATTAAACCAATATAACCCAGTTAGCATTAATACATTGATATGATTAGAAAGTACAAAGTTTTATGAAAAAACCTGATTCCCTTTATTATGTATATTTATACATATTTTATATATTAAAATGTTAACAAATGTTGATTAGGTAATAACTATTTATTCATATTCGTCTCTCTTAATTCTGTCATCGCTTAAAGAAAGGGTTGATTTTTATGTAAATGGTTATTTAACTATATCAACCCCGATTACAAAGAATAAACTAATAAACTGAGTAATAATAGCCTTGTTTTTTACACGGATATACGTCTATGTTTGCGTTTAAAAAAACGCTCATCCTCACTCAGGTAATGGTTAGGACACCCATCTAGCGGCAACTAGCTACAGAACATGTTGTACCGAAAAGCGGAGACACACACCTCTGTTGGCAATAGTGTATAACCTATAGCTGAATCGGTTGCGGTGAACAGTGGACACACACCATTTGCAGAGTTAATACATAGAGGTGAAACATAGACACATATTTCAATTACAACTGAGTATAATGCGTATTGAAATTTAGGAGTACTAATTTTCTGCGCAGCAATTTCAGAAGAATAGATAAAGTTTAACGCTTAGCAGTCCATATAAGATTTAAGCGTATATGTATATAGATGTAAAAAAATGCAGCTAATAACTAGGGTTAGCAATGAGTTAACTTTGTTTTGGCGAGAAAACTTCCATGCTAAGATCCATTTTTTAATTACTGGGATGGAATGGAACAATATTGCGAATGTCCATTATTAAATAAAGTTTTCATAGAAAGGACCTTTTTTTTCTTTAACATGGTTTATCTATTCTGGGTGATTGGTACCTAATTTTATAAACGATATAAAAAATCACTGCCCCGTTTCCTTTACTGGTTTATCTCTAATCTGAAATGCAGCTACATACATATTTTTTAGTAAGTGTATTCGCAATTTGTTGCTAAACGAAAACTAACATCATAACCAAACAAAGAAAATTGATCTTCGTCTATTAACTGAATTCACTAAGTACGATCATATTATGATGTTCTTTGTTATACTTATTTGCATAATGTGGGCGTATTGTTTAGTTCTTTATGACATATTTAAACTTTCATTTAGCGTGCATTCGGCGATTCAGTTCAAAATATGTATATGTTTCTCGTAAAAGAACAAATAAGATATTTATTATAGACACAAGATTCTAGCTTTACGGCAAAAAGGTTTCACATATACATAGCTTGGTAAATGAAATATAAACACAAAATATAATAAGGAATATGTTTAAAATCGGTTATTATTAGAAATTATTTTCCTTATAGATGTATAGATATGTACGATTACTAACGTTGTTGCTACAGTAGTGATACTAGGTAATAACATAACAAAAACATAACCTACTCATTTGAAGCAAAGAAAACTTGTAAATGTCCTTACCGCACTAATTAACAATTTTCCCAAAACAAAAGTACGGTTTTATTATTTTAATTTTAAAATAACCAAAATATTCAAAACTTCTCTACCACGTAGTGCTGTTATATTTTCATCTTATAGATCAGATTTATTTCAGGCACAAATTCAATTTCAGCTAGTGTGCAATCATAACAAAATTTAAACAACAGGTCTATTCATCAAGCGTGATTTATATTAGTTTGCCTGATTACGGAATTGAATAGTGCACAAGATGGGATGTCCTTATTATACGGTTTCACAATGTGCGGCATGCCCAGCCGTAGGAGTATTATTCGTAAGCTACCCATGTACACAGGTAATTACATTAGTCTCTTAGTTTTTCTGCTACAAGCACAATAACGGAATTTAGACAATCGATCTCGCGACACAAGGATAAAACATTATATTTGTAGTAATTTGCGTAAGTTTGATGCTAATTATAGCGTTCATTATTATGTGCGAAAAAACAGCCTTTTTATGACATTGAGGATTGTCAATCTTGCGAAATAATTGTATGTATCCATGTATATGTGTGGGTATAATCTTCGTCGAAAGAATTGAATAGAAAAGGATCTACATTGGATGTATGTTTTTGGCTAACATTTAATGAGCTCTCACTCGATATTTTGAAAATGAAACCTGTATGTCTTATTTTACAATGTTCTTATATGCTATAAGCCTTAGTCGCTTTTATGGCTTATACAAAAATGTTTAAAGTAAACAAAAATAATACATGTCAAAATACAAAATATGGGTAACCGGAAAGTCTTCCTTTGTCTTACAATCTCAGAAAATAAACAAAGAGCAGAAAATGGGTGTGAAATATGGTTCAATTATATTTAGTATGATACCCACCCAATGTTCATTGGAAAGTAAAGACATGTGTCCAAATTTTATGAGTAGGAACATTTTGAAATTCATAAATACGATATAATTGTGATGACATGAAATCACAAACAAACCAAAAAATAAAATAAACTTCTTATTATTTCCCGAAATTTTACACTATTACTTGCGAGGTATTCACTTAAAAAAATAGAAATCCATAATTTCGCGCTTACGATACAATGGCTAACATAGCTTGCTATAGTCAAAATGAAATTAGCTTCAATTTATTTTACAGCTTCAAAGTAATTTACAGTCGTCACAAGTTCGAAGTTAACTTATTTTGCCTATCACTAAGCAACAAAACAATTTATTTGACGAAATTTTGATATTTTGGGGAATTGAAAATTGTTTTTTTGGGTAATTTGAGAACGGCAACACTGGGTTGCATCTAGTTACATGCCAACATTCGTATAAGTTCAAATTCCCAGTAAGAAAATACTCCGCAAAAACGCATGGGTTAAAGCTGACAGCTATTAAAACTTAATTAAAGTTACTCCATGTCTCACCAAACTTTTACCAAATATAAAATATAATGTTATGTTGGTTTTATTGGTCTGTAAATAATGAATTGTTATACTAATTTGTCATATTCAAAACGGGTTTTATGTTTTCGTATAAATGTAGCCGATAACGAAAAATATAAAAAATTTATGGAAGAGTTTCTAATTAATAAAACATACTGAAAAGTCATAACCAATGGTGACTTACTATTTGGCATATATATTTTTTTCAAACATGTAACTATACAGAATGTCTGGACAAGTAACTTGGTACCTCGATCAAGTTTAAACGGGATTCAAGGGGTTGTGTAGCGCAATATATAGCTTCTCCAACCCAATTGTCAACCTCACCTTCGAGCGGCGAATCCCGTTTCACTAACAGACGAGGCTCTGGCGACCCCAAGCTCCTCATGGAACTTGGGGGTGGGGAGGGAGGGATGGCCTGAAGGTTCAATGTGGCCATATAAATCGTTCCCGAGATGGTCGGGCCAGCACCTTAATGGTGCTGTGATACCGGAGCGTATCGGATCTGTATCCGACAAAGGACCATCACATCGATAACACTCCCCAAAGCCTTCGGGGAGTAACCTAATCGCTACAACAACAACAACAACATCAAGTTTAAACCTTAATAAAAAATCTTCTATGGATGATCAATTTGTGAAACGTCAATTCTCTAAGCAAATTAAACAACATTTCATATTGTATTCTCTGTTTAGCTGCTTTTTTTATTTTTAAGTGATTTCGTAACACTTTTAACAATACTTGTACTTGCTTTATGTCTACATATGATTGTTTAATTTTGAGATTAAGCTAAAGGTTTTTAATTTGGTGCTGTAACCAGGTTTGTGTGGTATACGTCTATAACATATGATTGTTATATTTAATTTGGAAGGAAAATAATATATTTTAAACAAAAATAATACTTAAATAATAAAACTATTAATTAAAAAAATATGTTAAAAGAATTAAATGAAAAAAAAAAAAATAATAATAAAATAGACGGATTCGAACCTGCGAACGAATCCATTTAGGCGCAATTCTTATTATCTCTGCTATTGCTTCTCTTCTATAAAAATAAGCAATGTTGTATTTAAGCTTTACGCCTTTTGCGCGCATTTTTCGACTGTGATGCCACGTAAGATAAAAATAATTATTAAGAAAGCATTATGGAATAACCAAGTTTTTAGTGCAACCGAGAAAAATTGTTGAAAACGCTAACCGCACTTTCTTTATGGTTAGGGGATAAATAATTGACCTACTACTGAGAAATTATAAAGAATAAGTGATCATTTAACTGGCGTAATTTTGTTTGGAAATTCCATGTGTACAGGGTGTCTAGACAGGAAAATTTTATTTAACTTAAAAATTTCTAAATCGCCATAAGAAATTGTCTATAGCTGACCATTTAGTGGGACCTACTGACCAATTATATCCAATCAGTGACAAATTAATTAGCACAATTTATGGCTGACCAATTAACGAAACCTGCTGACCAATTATGACCAATTAGTGACCAATTAATTGGCATAACTTGTATTGGAAGATTTATGTATACAGGGTATCTAGGCAGGAAAAATATTTTCCGCTTGGAAAATTTTAAATGGCCATAAAAAATTTCCTATGGCTGACCAATTAGTGTGGCCCACTGATCAATTATGACCAATTAGTGAGCAATTATTTGGCATACTTTTCGATATGGAAATCCGCCGATGGGTTTTAACATCCGATAACAGAGTAACATCCGATAACAAAGAAAACTTTAAAAATTAATTAAAAAGTTCCTATATCTGACCAATTAACGAAACCTGCTGACCAATTATGACCAATTAGTAATCAATTAATTGGCATAATTTTTTTTGGAAAATTTATGTATACAGGGTGTTTAAACAGGAAAATTGTTTTTCCCTTGGAAAACTTTAAATGGCCATAAAAAATTTTCTATGGCTGACCAATTAGTGGGACCCGCTGACCAATTATGACCAATTAGTGACCAATTATTTGGCATACTTTTTGATTTGAAAATCCACCGATGGGGTGCTAACATCCGATAACAGGGTAACATCCGATAACAAAGAAAATTTTAAAAATTAATTAAAAAGTTCCTATGTCTGACCAATTAACGAAACCTGCTGACCAATTATGACCAATTAGTGACCAATTAATTGGCATAATTTTTTTTGGAAAATTTATGTATACAGGGTGTTTAGACAGGAAAATTGTTTTCCCCTTGGAAAATTTTAAATGGCCATAAAAAATTTTCTATGGCTGACCAATTAGTGGGACCCGCTGACCAATTATGACCAATTTGTGACCAATTATTTGGCATACTTTTCGATTTGAAAATCCACCGATGGGGTGCTAACATCCGATAACACGATAACATCCGATAACAAAGAAAACTTTAAAAATTAATTAAAAAGTTCCTATGGCTGACCAATTAACGAAACCTGCTGGCCAATTATGACCAATTAGTGACCAATTAATTGGCATAATTTTTTTTGGAAAATTTATGTATACAGGGTGTTTAGACAGGAAAATTTTTTTTCCCTTGGAAAACTTTAAATGGCCATAAAAAATGTTCTATGGCTGACCAATTAGTGGGACCCGCTGACCAATTATGACCAATTAGTGACCAATTATTTGGCATACTTTTTGATTTGAAAATCCACCGATGGGGTGCTAACATCCGATAACAGGGTAACATCCGATAACAAAGAAAACTTTAAAAATTAATTAAAAAGTTCCTATGTCTGACCAATTAACGAAACCTGCTGACCAATTATGACCAATTAGTGACCAATTAATTGGCATAATTTTTTTTTTTGAAAATTTATGTATACAGGGTGTCTAGACAGGAAAATTTATTTTCCTTGGAAAAATTTAAATGGTCATAAAAAATTGTCTATGGCTGACCAATTAGTGGGACCCGCTGATCAATTATGACCAATTAGTGACGAATTATTTGGCATACTTTTTGATTTGAAAATCCACCGATGGGGTGCTAACATCCGATAACAGGGTAACATACGATAACAAAGAAAACTTTAAAAATTAATTAAAAAGTTCCTATGTCTGACCAATTAACGAAACCTGCTGAACAATTATGACCAATTAGTGACCAATTAATTGGCATAATTTTTTTTGGAAAATTTATGTATAGAGGGTGTCTAGACAGGAAAATTGATTTTCCTTGGAAAACTTCAAATGGTCATAAAAAATTGTCTATGGCTGACCAATTAGTGGGACCCGCTGACCAATTATGACCAATTAGTGACCAATTATTTGGCATACCTTTCGAATCGAAAATCCACCGATGGGGTGCTAACATCCGATAACAGGGTAACATCCGATAACAAAGAAAACTTTAAAAATTAATTAAAAAGTTCCTATGTCTGACCAATTAACGAAACCTGCTGACCAATTATGACCAATTAGTGACCAATTAATTGGCATAATTTTTTTTGGAAAATTTATGTATACAGGGTGTCTAGACAGGAAAATTGATTTTCCTTGGAAAACTTCAAATGCTCATTAAAATTGTCTATGGCTGACCAATTAGTGGGACCCACTGACCAATTATGAACAATTAGTGACCAATTAATTGGCATAATTTTTTTTGGAAAATTTATGTATACAGGGTGTTTAAACAGGAAAATTATTTTTCCCTTGGAAAAGTTTAAATGGCCATAAAAAATTTTCTATGGCTGACCAATTAGTGGGACCCGCTGACCAATTATGACCAATTAGTGACCAATTATTTGGCATGCCTTTCGAATCGAAAATCCACCGATGGGGTGCTAACATCCGATAACAGGGTAACATCCGATAACAAAGAAAACTTTAAAAATTAATTAAAAAGTTCCTATGGCTGACCAATTAACGAAACCAGCTGACCAATTATGAACAATTAGTGACCAATTAACTGGCATAATTTTTTTTGGAAAATTTATGTATACAGGGTGTCTAGACAGGAAAATTAATTTTCCTTGGAAAATTTTAAATGGTCATAAAAAATTGTCTATGGCTGACCAATTAGTGGGACCCACTGACCAATTATGACCAATTAGTGACCAATTAATTGGCATAATTTTTTTTGGAAAATTTGTGTATACAGGGTGTTTAAACAGGAAAATTGTTTATCCTTGGAAAACTTTAAATGGCCATAAAAAATTTTCTATGGCTGACCAATTATTGGGACCCGCTGACCAATTATGACCAATTAGTGACCAATTATTTGGCATACCTTTCGTATCGAAAATCCACCGATGGGGTGCTAACATCCGATAACAGGGTAACATCCGATAACAAAGAAAACTTTAAAAATGAATTAAAAAGTTCCTATGGCTGACCAATTAACGAAACCTGCTGACCAATTATGACCAATTAGTGACCAATTAAATGGCATAATTTTTTTCGGAAAATTTATGTATACAGGGTGTCTAGACAGGAAAATTGATTTTCCTTGGAAAACTTCAAATGGTCATAAAAAATTGTCTATGGCTGACCAATTAGTGGGACCCACTGACCAATTATGACCAATTAGTGACCAATTATTTGGCATGCTTTTCGATTGTAAAATCCACCGATGGGGTGCTAACATCCGATAACAGGGTAACATCCGATAACAAAGAAAACTTTAAAAATTAATTAAAAAGTTCCTATGGCTGACCAATTAACGAAACCTGCTGACCAATTATGACCAATTAGTGACCAATTAATTGGCATAATTTTTTTTGGAAAATTTATGTATACAGGGTGATTAGACAGGAAAATTGTTTTTCCCTTGGAAAATTTTAAATGGCCATAAAAAATTTTCTATGGCTGACCAATTAGTGGGACCCCCTGACCAATTATGACCAATTAGTGACCAATTATTTGGCAGACGTTTCGATTTGAAAATCCACCGATGGGGTGCTAACATCCGATAACACGATAACATCCGATAACAAAGAAAACTTTAAAAATTAATTAAAAAGTTCCTATGGCTGACCAATTAACGAAACCTGCTGACCAATTATGACCAATTAGTGACCAATTAATTGGCATAATTTTTTTTTTGGAAAATTTATGTATACAGGGTGTCTAGACAGGAAAATTGGTTTTCCTTGGAAAATTTTAAATGGCCATAAAAAATTGTCTATGGCTGACCAATTAGTGGGACCCACTGACCAATTATGACCAATTAGTGACCAATTATTTGGCATGCTTTTCGAATTCAAAATCCACCGATGGGGTGCTAACATCCGATAACAGTGTAACATCCGATAACAAAGAAAACTTTAAAAATTAATTAAAAAGTTCCTATGGCTGACCAATTAACGAAACCTGGTGACCAATTATAACCAATTAGTGACCAATTAACTGGCATAATTTTTTTTGGAAAATTTATGTATACAGGGTGTTTAAACAGGAAAATTGTTTTTCCCTTGGAAAACTTTAAATGGCCATAAAAAATTGTCTATGGCTGACCAATTAGTGGGACCCGCTGACCAATTATGACCAATTATTTGGCATATGTTTTGTTATAAAATTCCAGAAATGGGGTGCTAACATCCCACACCCGACCATGAAAATTTTAAAATTTCCATACAATTTTTTCTAATGCTGACCAATTACTGAAACCTGCTGACCAATTATGACCAATTAGTGACCAATTATTTGGCATATGTTTTGTTATAAAATTCCAGAAATGGGGTGCTAACATCACAGAGCCGGATTTAGGGGACATAATTACAGTAATAGGTTCAATAACAACAGCAGTCGTTTCAATAATAATAACAGCCGTTTCAATAACAATAACAGCAGATGCAATAATAATGGAAACAGTTATAGGTTTAATAACAACAGTAGAAGAGGCCACAGTAATAATTCTAATAAAAATAATTCGGGCAATCGATCTAGTTCTCGGGGAAACAAAAGTAACAGACGTGGAAATGCGAGTAATAATGCTAATCTGCGTGCTTTAAACGCGGATGCCCCTCAGGAGCGAACACTGGGGGAGCAAGAGCTAGAATACTAGATGAAAACTTTCCTAAAAACGCTGTTTACTGTTTGAATCTCAACTATTCCGATTTCATCGAATTAAAATGTAGTGATTCTTATCAGCCATGCACTTTTCTCGTAGATTCTCAAGATGATATTTCCTTAATTAAATTTTCAAGTTTAACAAATAGAGTTCAAATCAACGTTAAAGATATTATTAACATAACAGGTGTAACAACAGATTCGGTTTCAACGTTAGGTACAAATCTAATTGCATCAAATTTTTTCATTCCGCATAAATTACACGTAGTCAGTGACGATTTTAACATAAATTCGGACGGCATACTCGGCAAGGATTTTCTAAAAACATATAAATGCATAATCGACTACGCAAACAATAGCATAACAATTAGCATTAGCACAGAAACTTATAGTATAAAAATTTTACATGGTATGACCACAGACACTTTAGTGATTCCTCCAAGATGTGAAGTTTATCGGTTGTTTAATTTGAAGAAATCTAAAAATCCTGTTTTTGTAGACGCGCAAGAAATTTGTAGTGGTGTTTTTACCGCAAAGTGCATTGTTGACACAAATAACCCAATTTTAAAAGTTTTAAATATAACCGATGAGGTAAAATATGTCAACAAATGCAATATAGTAACCGAAGAAATTACCAACTTCGACGTATACAAAATCAGTGAAACTTCAGAAAATACAAAACGTCTGGAAGAATTAAAAAATGTTCTACAAAAACAAATGCCAAATTATGACCAATGCCAATTGCTTGATTTATGCCTAAAATATGCCGATGTATTTGCTTTAAAAACGGGCCGTATGACTCTTAACAACTTTTACGAACAGAAACTTAGATTGACTGACAAAAATCCGGTTTACATTAAAAACTATCGTTTGCCTTATTCACAACGGGAAGAAATAAATAGACAGGTTGATAATTTACTGCAGAACGATTTAATAGAGCCAAGTTTTTCAAATTACAATAGCCCACTAATTTTAGTTCCAAAAAAAGATCCCACAGGTTAAAAGGCATATCGTATGTGCGTAGATTTTAGAGCGGTTAATAAAAAGCTAATCGCCGACAAATTTCCGTTAGCACGCGTGGACGATATACTTGACAACCTCGGTAGGGCAAACTATTTTTCAACTTTAGGTCTTTTTTCTGGTTTCCATCAAATTCCATTGCATCCTAACTCCAGGGACGTAACATCTTTTAGTACTGATAGAGGAGCTTTTCGGTGGAAAGTCTTACCTTTTGGTTTAAATGTAGCACCCAATTCATTTTCGCGTATGATGTCACTCGCATTTTCAGGCATCGCGCCTAATCAAGCATTCATGTATATCGACGATATTATCGTCATAGGGTGTAGCGAGACACATCATTGTAAAAATTTAGAGAAAGTTTTTGAAACTTGTAGAAAATTCAACTTAAAGCTGAATCCCAACAAATGTAATTTCCTTCGTTCCGAAGTAACTTTCCTAGGACACAAATGTTCCTCGAAAGGATTACTGCCAGACGATTCTAAAATAAACGCGATTAAAAAATATACAAAGCCTACTGACAAAGATGCCGTTCGGCGCTTTGTCGCCTTTGCAAACTATTATAGACGATTTATTCCGAATTTCGCATTGCTGGCAGCACCTCTCAATCGTTTGAGCAGGAAAAAAGTGGACTTTGTTTGGGACGAAGCTTGTGAAGTTGCTTTTTCGAAATTAAAATTAGCTCTAATGTCTCCTCAAATTTTACAGTATCCTGATTTTAATAAAGAGTTCATAATTACAGTTGATGCTTCAAAAGTTGGATGCGGTGCTATATTAAGTCAACAGCATGAAGATGCTGACTTACCAATCTGTTTTGCTTCAAAATCTTTTAACAAAGCAGAACAGAAAAAACCTATCATTGAGTTAGAACTTTTAGCAATATATTTCGCAATTAAACAATTTCGTCCGTACGTTTACGGTACACATTTTATAGTAAAATCCGACCATCGACCATTAGTTTATCTTTTTAATATGAAGGATCCGTCATCCAAACTTACAAGAATAAGATTAGAACTTGCAGAATATAATTTTACAATAGTATACGTTAAAGGCAAATCGAACGTTGTGGCTGACGCGCTTTCACGAATAACGATAGACGAAATAAAAGACTCGACGAAACATGTTTTAGCGGTTACAACAAGGTCAAAGTCAAGACAGACAAAACCACAAAATTACGACAAACCCAAGACAGACGAAAGTAGTGAAATACAAGCAGTACAGGTTTACGACACATTTTCGTACGACTTCTCGAAGAAAATACCGCGAGTTAAAACACAAATAACCTACGATAAAAGCGACCAAATTTCAAATTTTCAACTATGTGCACATTTAAAACACAAAAAAATCGAGTTACTTAATTTTGCGAATGCCAACGAAATAACGAATTTAGATGAACTACTTTTGAGGCTTGAAAAAGTAGCTGACATTCACAAGATTAAGCAGTTAGAATGGCCAAAAAATGATATATTTTTCAAACATTTCACGATCACAAATTTAAAAGATAGAGGAAATCAAATTTTAAAATGTTTACAAATTATAATAACAGACCCAGTAGAAACAGTAACAGAGAACGACAAAAAACAGAAACTGATGACAATTTTTCACGATGACCCACTTCTAGGCGGACACTGCGGTACGAAAAAACTATATGCAAAATTGAGAACTAAATACTATTGGAAATATATGAGTCGTGATATAGCTAAATTCGTAAAAAATTGCAATAAATGTCTTTTAAATAAAGCGAAACCTAAAACAAAAGAACAATTAGTTATCACACCTACACCTTGCAAACCATTTGATATTTTAATAATAGATACAATAGGACCTTTACCAGAATCCAAATATGGTAACAGGTTCGCAGTTACCATGATTTGTGATTTAACTAAATATCTGGTAACAGTTTCAATACCAGATAAATCAGCTAAAACAGTAGCATCAGCAATTTTTGAGAGCTTCATTTTAAATTACGGAATAATGAAATCCATTAGATCTGATTTAGGAACAGAGTTTAAAAATGAAGTATTTTTCGAATTAACCAAACTTTTAAATATTAAACATGATTTTTCAACGGCCTACCACCATGAAACGGTTGGTTCAATTGAAAGAAATCATGGAGTTTTTAATGAATATTTAAGGGAATACCTAGATGAAACATTTTCCGATTGGGACACATACCTGAAATACTTCACATTTTTCCATAACACAACAACACATACAGCTTTCAATAACCAATTTACTCCTTTTGAGTTAGTATTTGGGAAAAAGGCTACATTGCCACACGAAGTAAAAAAAGAACAAATAGATCCCATTTATAACGTGGAAAACTATAGTAAAGAAGTCAAATTTAGAATGCAAAAATCACATGAATTGGCAAAACATTTAATAAATAAGCATAAAATTCAAACTAAAACACATTTTGATAAAACGGCACGTCCGTTATCTATCCAAGTAGGCAACAAGGTTCTTTTACAAAAAGAGCCTCATCAAAAACACGAAAATATATATCAAGGTCCATTTACGGTAACTAAAATAGACGGACCTAATGCAACAATTTTTGATGAAAAAAATAAAAAGGAAAAAGAAGTACACAAAAATCGACTTATACAAATAAAGTAATATTTTATAAAAACAAAAAAAAAAAAATTTATGTATATTTTAAGCTAGGCAGATCTATTGTGTTGGGTGCAAATAAAACAAAGATTATTCCACCTTTCAGCTCGACGTTTCGCCAATTTTCCTTGGCATCTTCAGGAGCGTGACAAAAATTGGAATTAAACGAAACACATAATTTTCACTAAAACATTTAAACATTTAAAAACATTTTAATATTAAAAAATTGTGTAAAGTTAATTGAAAAGAAAAAATCGATACCACCTACATGCGGTAAACTTGTCATACTGTATGACAAGTTTACCGCATGTAGGTGGTATCGATTTTTTCTTTTCAATTAACTTTACACAATTTTTTAATATTAAAATGTTTTTAAATGAAAATTATGTGTTTCGTTTAATTCCAATTTTTGTCACGCTCCTGAAGGTGCCAAGGAAAATTGGCGAAACGTCGAGCTGAAAGGTGGAATAATCTTTGTTTTATTTGCACCCAACACAATAGATCTGCCTAGCTTAAAATATACATAAATATTATTCAAACAGATCGGAAGAAAATTATATAAAAAAAAAAAAATCCAAAATATTCTAATAATTTAATTGTTAGGTAAATAAGCACTGTCAAATAGCCAAGAAGGCACACAAAAAAAAAAATCTTGAAAAAAAAAACTAATTTAAAATGTATATACTTATATTTTTATAATGTAAAATCAAGAAAATGAAAATTCAAAGTTAAATTGTATAATCAAAAATTACAGAACCAAAAAATAATCACTAATGTATAATGTAATGGTAACTATTTAAATAGTATCTAAGAAATTTATTTCCTATGAAAATGGAAAATCTAATATAAACCAAATTGTTATACTAAATTGAATATGTACAATTTGTAAACAAAAAAAAAAATTGTTTTCTAATATCTATGTTAATATAAATGTAAGAAGAGGGAATTCATACAATCTATATGTACATAAAAGGAAAAAAAAATACAAAAACGAAAATTCAAAAACCCTAATGTAATATTTAGATAACAATAAAAATTTAAAATTGCTTCTAATGAGCGAATTCAAAAGGAAGGTACACCCTAATATATTCGTTCATTGGAACCAATTAACTATATAGAATGCAAAAAGAAGAATGTGGCAAAAATGATCAATTTGCCAAATTCCTCTTTTTTCAAAGGAAGGGTGATGTAGCGTTAGCAAAAATATAGTAAAGTATCCTATGTGGTTGGGGCTTTAGTTATACTTGACAGGCGCACGCAGTGGCAACACGCATGTCAGGTACAACTGCAGCCAACGTCACACAAAAGAAATAGAAAATAAGTTAGAGAAAAAAAAGAACGAAGCGTCACTATAATTTTCGACACTAAAAACCTCGGACGTGTTTCTCAACTTTTTTTTACCTTAATAAAATCTCGTAAAGTTTGTAGAATAAACTAAAGTATTTTTATTATAACCTAATGAGTTACTGGCGAAGGAGACCGCCTCGCGAAGAATTTTAGGCAGCAGTATGGCGACAATATGGAGGCGGCAACCTCCAAGACATTTAAACCAGCGGTAAGAAGGTAACGCACATGGCGTACCATAAGCAGTGTCGGACACGATGGAATCCGAAGATAACAGGTGACACAACAGGTTCACTAAGGCTCACCTATCAATGGTCATTGGGGTTTTGACAGGGCACTGTCCCATGCGTAGCCATGCGCTACGTCTCAATAATTGGAAACTCCATCCTGCTGCAGCTATATGGAGGATGATGAGGTGGAATCACCAAATCACTTTATGATTGATTGCCAAGCTTTTGCCAGAACTAGGTTAAAGTATTTGTTACCGTGTCTGTTGTTACGCCTGTCATATTTATTACTTTACTGTCGTCTACTATTACATCGCTTGCCAAACTAGAAAATTTTATACACAGTTGAGCAGAGCTCACAGAGTATATTAACTTAGATTGGATAACGGTTGGTTGTACAGGTATAAAGGAATCGAGATAGATATAGACTTCCATATATAAAAATCATCAGTATCGAAAAAAAATTTGATTGAGCCATGTCCGTCCGTCCGTCCGTTAACACGATAACTTGAGTAAATTTTGAGGTATCTTGATGAAATTTGGTATGTATGTCCCTGGGCACTCATCTCAGATCGCTATTTAAAATGAACTAAATCGGACAATAACCACGCCCACTTTTTCGATATCGAAAATTTCTAAAAACCGAAAAAGTGCGATAATTCATTACCAAAGACGGATAAAGCGATAAAACTTGGTAGGTGGGTTGAACTTATGACGCAGAATAGAAAACTAGTAAAATTTTGTACAAGGAGCGTGGCACCGCCCACTTTTAAAAGAAGGTAATTTAAAAATTTTGCAAGCTGTAATTTGCCAGTCGTTGAAGATATCATAATGAAATTTGGCAGAAACGTTACTACTATTACTATGTGTATGCTTAATGAAAATTAGCAAAATCGGGGAACGACTACGCCCACTTTTAAAAAAATTTTTTTTTTTTAAGTCAAATTTTAACAAAAAATTTAATATCTTTACAGTATATAAGTAACTTATGTCAACATTCCACTCCAGTAATGATATGGTGCAACAAAATATAAAAATAAAAGAAAATTTAAAAATGGGCGTGGCTCCGCTCTTTTTCATTTCATTTTTCTAGGATACTTTTAATGCCATAAGTCGAACAAAAATTTACCAATCCTTGTGAAATTTGGTAGGGGCTTAGATTCTAGGACGATAACTCTTTTCTGCGAAAAAGGGCGAAATCGGTTGAAGCCACGCCCAGTTTTTATACACAGTCGACCGTCTGTCCTTCCGCTCGGCCGTTAAAACGATAACTTGAGCAAAAATCGATGTATCTTTACTAAACTCAGTTCCCGTACTTATCTGAACTCACTTTGTATTGGTATAAAAAATGGCTGAAATTCGACTGTGACCACGCCCAATTTTTCGATTTCTAAAATTACGAAAAATGAAAAAAAAAATTCCATAATTCTATACGAAATACGAAAAAAGGGATGAAACATGGTAATTGGATTGGTTTATTGACGTAAAATATAACTTTAGAAAAAAACTTTGTAAAATGGTTGTGACACCTACCATATTAAGTAGAAGAAAATGAAAAATTTCTGCAGGGCGAAATCAAAAGCCCTTGGAATCTTGGCAGGAATACTATTCGTGGTATTATATATATAAATAAATTAGCGGTACCCGACCGATGATGTTCTGGGTCACCCTGGTCCACATTTTGTTCGATATCTCGAAAACGCCTTCATATATACCACCACTTCCTTTTAAAACCCTTTATTCCTTTAATTTGATACCCATATCGCACAAACACATTCTGGAGTCACCCCTGGTCCACCTATAGAACTGAGGCCCACTCCCTTTTAAAATACTCATTAACACCTTTCGTTTGATACCCATATTGTACAAAGGCATTCTAGAGTCACCCCTGGTCCACCTTTATGGCGATATCTCGAAAAGGCTTCCACCTATAAAACTAAGGCCCACTCCTTTTAAAAATACTCATTAACACCTTTCGCTTGATACCCATATCGTACAAACAAATTCTAGAGTCACCCCTGGTCCACCTTTATGGCGATATCTTGAAAAGGCATCCTCCTATAGAACTAAGGCCCACTCCCTTTTAAAATACTCATTAACACTTTTCATTTGATACTCATATCGTACAAAAAAAATCTAGAGTCAGCCCTGGTCCACCTTTATGGCGATATCCCTAAATTCCGGCCACCTATAGAACTATGGCCCACTCCCTCTTGAAATACTCTTTAATACCTTCCATTTGATACACATGTCATACAAACACATTCCAGGGTTACCCTAGGTTCATTTTGCTACATGGCAATTTTGTCTCCATAGCTCTCAACTGAGTATGTAATGTTCGGTTACACCCGAACTTAGCCTTCCTTACTTGTTATTAATGAAATGTCTGCGTGCTAGTCTACTTGAAAATAACATATTTTATGAGAATCGCTACAAACGACTTCGACCAATTCGGAAAAATTTAAATTTAGAAAATATATTGATTGAGGCGTATTTAGTCGAATTGCTCCTGCTGCCTCAGTGTTCGCGCTTGAGGGGCTTCGACGTTTGAAGAACGAACATTGGCTGAACTTCTAGAATTTGAACCCTGATTATTGGAGTTTCTGTTATTTACGAACCGATTGTTATTGTCATTATCATTGTTGGAACTGTTATTGCCTCTATTATAGTTGCGATTATTTCCTCTGTTAAATCGATAGTTACTATTGTTGTTATATCTGAAATTACTCTTGCCTCTAGAATTTCCACGGAAATTACTATATCTTATTGGACGTGACCGAAACGCTAACACTTGCCGCTCTTAGCTTCTTGTTCTCGCTCTAAAATCATTTTCGCTACAACGTCGAAAGTTACTGACGCAAGGATTGAGTTCACAATATCTGACCTACTATTTAATCTACAAACGATAACGGTTTGCTCAACCGCCATCTCATAGGCTTTTGCCCGCGTGATACGTTTAATGATTAGAGAGCGCTGTAGCGAGTCAGAAAGCTCTTCTACCTGCTTGGAAAATTCTCAATGTTGCATCGGATAATTCTCCTATTAGGTCAATTTTATCGATAAATGAGGCAAGTGGTAATGAATCGCCGCTGTAATTTTCTCGCATAATCGAGGCACAAGCACTAATAAATGATTTCTTTTGCTCAGCTGTAGCCATTTTGAGGTTGCTAATGTTTAAGTTGGAACTAGCCATCTCATGGGTTTTTGCCTGTGTCATGCCTTCAATGATTAGAGAGCGCTCTAGCGAGTCAGAAAGCTCTTCTACCTGCTTGGAAAATTCTCAAAGTTGCATCGGATAATTCTTCTATTAGGTCAATTTTATCGATAAATGAGGCAAATGATAACGGATCGCCGCTGTAATTTTCTCGCATAATCGAGGTACAAGTACTAATAAATGAATTATTTTGCTCAGCTGTAGCCATTTTGAGGTTGCTAATGTTTAAGTTGGAACTAGCCATCACATGGGGTTTTGCCTGCGTCATGCCTTCAATGATTAGAGAGCGCTCTAGCGAGTCAGAAAGCCCTTCTACCTGCTTGGAAAATTCTCAAAGTTGCATCGGATAATTCTTCTATTAGGTCAATTTGATCGATAAATGAGGCAAATGATAACGGATCGCCGCTGTAATTTTCTCACACAATCGAGGCACCAGTACTAATAAATGAATTCTTTTGCTCAGCTGTAGCCATTTTGAGGTTGCTAATGTTTAAGTTGGAACTAGTCGTTAAATTTAAATTTGACTCAGAGTCTGAATTACAATGAGAAGTTGGAATTTGCGATGAACTGGTTGGGGTGTCAAATCCTAAAAAGTCTTCAAGCAAGGAACATCTAGCCTTAGGATATTCTATTGTGGCATCTGAAGAATTAGAAGAACTCGCGGAATCTGACATGTATAGGGAAGTGAGGCGAAAAATTTAACTAAAGCTGTATTTTAGAACAAAATATGTGAAATCTAATTTGAATGGAAGGGTATTAGATTATACCAGTATCTGTTGAAAAAAATGATTTTACTTAGCTGCATGTATTTCTGAAAGTTTTTAGATTTTATAATTATACAATTGAAATTTATTGAAATGGCAGTAGTTAGTGATTAGTTAATTAGAAGAATTATCAAAATTATTTATTTTACGTTCTTATTGTCCGCACATCCAAACCCAACGATTGCAATTAACTGACAAATTTCTAAGCAAAACGGGAAGTGGGGATTGGGATTAACATGCAATTTAAAAGATGTTTAATATTGTTTATGAATATATTTATTGAAATGTAAGAAGTTAAGTTTTTAAATGTACAAAATGTGAAAAAATTTGAATTTGAAACGTATGGCAAAAATTATAATTTTAATTGAATTATTATTATTTAAATGCAAAAATTAGAGTATGGCAAATATATTTGTATACGGTATGAAACGGACGCTCCGCTTTTATCAAAATTGTATGGTTTTATTTTTATAGATACGGGCGCACCGCATCTTTTAAAATTTGTAATATAATGTCCCCGGACGCACCGGGACTAAACAAATTTTATATCATTATTCACGGACGCACCGCTTTAAAGAAAAATTGTAATCATGTTTTTAACGCGGACGCACCGCTTAAGAAAAAACAAAAAAACTTTTTGGGATTTTTTTTTGTTTTCTTTGTATTTTTGATGGAGCCCACTGTAGGGCAGAGTGGGACTAAAACCAAAATATATAAACAAGTAAGGAAGGTTAAGTTCGGGTGTAACCGAACATTACATACTCAGTTGAGAGCTATGGTGACAACACAAGGGAAAATAACCATGTAGGAAAATGAAACAAGAGAAACCCTGGAATGTGTATCAAATGAAAGGCATTAAAGAGTATTTTATGAGGGAGTGGGCCATAGTTCTATAGGTGGACGCCATTTAGGGATATAGCCATAAAGGTGGATCAGGGTTGACTCTAGAATGCGTTTCTACGATATGGGTATCAAATGAAAGGTGTTAATGAGTATTTTAAAAGGGAGTAATCCTTAGTTCCATAGGTGGACGCCGTTTTGAGATATCGCCACAAAGGTGGACCAGGGGTGACCCTAGAATTTGTTTGTACAATATGGGCATCAAACGAATGGTGTTAATGAGTATTTTAAAAGGGAGTGGGCCTTAGTTCTATAGGTGGATGCCGTTTCGAAATATCGCCATAAAGGTGGACCAGGGGTGACCCTAGAATGTGTTTGTACGATATGGGTATCAAATTAAAGGTATTAATGAGGGTTTTAAAAGGGAGTGGTGGTTGTTGTATAGGTGGTCGCCTTTTCGAGATATCGCCATAAAGGTGGACCAGGGGTGACTCTAGAATGCGTTTGTACGATATGGGTATCAAATGAAAGGTGTTAATGAGTATTTAAAAGAGAGTAATCCTTAGTTCCATAGGTGGACGCCGTTTCGAGATATAGCCATAAAGGTGGACCAGGGGTGACCCTAGAATTTGTTTGTACAATATGGGTATCAAACGAAAGGTGTTAATGAGTATTTTAAAAGGGAGTGGGCCTTAGTTCTATAAGTGGGCGCCGTTTCGAGATATCGCCATAAAGGTGGGCCAGGGGTGACTCTAGACTTTGTTTGTACGATATGGGTTTAAAATTAAAAGTATTAATGAGGGTTTTAAAAGGGAGTGGTGGTTGTTGTATAGGTGGTCGCATTTTCGAGATATCGCCATAAAGGTGGACCAGGGGTGACCCTAGAATTTGTTTGTACAATATGGGTATCAAAAGAAATGTGTTAATGAATATTTTAAAAGGGAGTAATCCTTAGTTCCATAGGTGGACGCCGTTTCGAGATATCGCCATAAAGGTGGGTATGTAATATGGGTATCAAACAAAAGGAGTTAATGAGTATCTTAAAAGGAAGTCGCCCTTAGTTCTATAGGTGGACGCCTTTTCGAGGTATCGTAATAAAGGTGGGCCAGGGGTGACTCTAGACATTGTTTGTAAGATATGGGTATCAAATGAAAGGTGTTAATGAGTATTTTTAAAAGGGAGTGGGCCTTCGTTCTATAGGTGTTCGCTTTTTCGAGATATCGCCATAAAGGTGGACCAGGGGTGACTCTAGAATGAGTTTGTACGATATGGGTATCAAATTAAAGTTATTATTGAGAGTTTTAAAAGGGAGTGGTGTGAAGGCGTTATCCAGATATCGACCAAAATGTGGGCCAGGGTGACCCAGAACATCATATGTTGGATACCGCTAATTTATTTATATATGTAATACCTGCCCAGATTTTAAGGGTTTTTTATTTCGCCCTGCAGAACTTTTTCATTTTCTTCTACTTAATATGATAGGTGTCACAACCATTTTATAAAGTTTATTCTAAAGTTATATTTCGCGTCAATAAAACAATCCAATTACCTTACCATGTTTCATCCTTTTTTTCGTATTTGGTAGAGAATTATGGCATTTTTTCATTTTTCGTAATTTTCGATATCGAAAAAGTGGGCGTGGTCATAGTCAGATTTCGTTCATTTTTCATACCAAGATAAAGTGAGTTGAAGTAAGCATGCGAACTAAGTTCAGTAAAAATATGTCGATTTTTGCTCAAGTTATCGTGTTAAAGGCCATGCGGAAGGACAGACGGACGACTGTGTATAAAAACTGGGCGTGGCATTAACCAATTTCGCCCATTTTCACAGAAAACAGTTAACGTCATAAAATCTATGCCCCTACCGAATTTTAAAAGGATTGGTTAATTTCTGTTCGACTAATGGCGTTAAAAGTATCCTAGACAAATTAAATGAAAAAGGGCGGAGCCACGCCCATTTTGAAATTTTCTGTTATTTTTGTATTTTGTTGCACCATATCATTACTGGAGTTGAATGTTGACATAATTTACTTATATACTGTAAAGATATTAAATTTTTTGTTAAAATTTTACTTTACAAACATTTTTTTTTTAAAAGTGGGCGTGGTCCTTCTCCGATTTTGCTAATTTTTATTAAGCGTACATATAGTAATAGGAGTAACGTTTCTGCCAAATTTCATCATGATATCTTCAACGATTGCCAAATTACAGCTTGCAAAAATTTTAAATTACCTTCTTTTAAAAGTGGGCGGTGCCACGCCCATTGTCCAAAATTTTACTAATTTTCTACTCTGCGTCATAAGTTCAACTCACCTACCAAGTTTCGTCGCTTTAGCTGTCTTTTGTAATGAATTATCGCACTTTTTCGGTTTTTCGAAATTTTCGATATCGAAAAAGTGGGCGTGGTTATAGTCCGATATCGTTCATTTCAAATACCGATCTGAGATGAGCGCTCAGGAACCTACATACCAAATTTCATCGGGATACCTCAAAATTTACTCAAGTTATCGTGTTAACGGACGGACGGACGGACGGACGGACATGGCTCAATCAAATTTTTTTCGATCCTGATTATTTTGATATATGGAAGTCTATATCTATCTCGATTCCTTTATATATGTACAACCAACCGTTATCCAATCAAACTTAATATACTCTGTGAGCTCTGCTCAACTGAGTATAAAAACTAGCTTTACCAGGCGCACGTTGTAACGCCCGAGATCGAATGGATGTTGCGTTATTTTTTCTGTTTTGTTTGTTGATAATTTAATTTATTGTTCTGTAAATTGAATTGAATTTTGTACGCATATTTGGTGAAATTTTCTGTTAAAACATTTTATTCTTGTATCTTATTGTATCTTATTTTATATTATTTTATTGCTTTTACCGCTGATGATTGTTAAAAATAAAAATAAATGTAAGGCGCGATAACCTCCGAAGAGATCTAAGGCCGAGCTTCTCTTCCAATTTGCGTCGTGCTCCTCTTGATTTTCCCTACAAATTGGCCGGACGGGACCTACATGTTTTATCCCGACTCCGAACGGCATCTGCAAAGCAGATGAGTTTTCACTGAGAGCTTTTCATGGCAGAAATACACCCGGAGTGCTTGCCAAACACTGCCGAGGGGCGACCCCGCTTAGAAAATGTTTCTTCTAATTGAAAAATCTTATTTCTAAAATTTTGATGTTGCTTTGCCCGGGAGTTGAACCCAGGGCATACGGTGTGATAGGCGGAGCACGCTACCATCACACCACGGTGGCCGCTGATGATTGTTGCTTTGATTACATTCCGAAGAAGCATGACTGGTGAGCCAATTTTCAAAGTTGACATATGCGCAGGCATTCCTTTTGGTTCTAACGAGTATAGAAATTCATTTGCATAATTCACAATTTTATCTTCATCTGTAACTGTGTCGATCGATTTATATTTCGTCACTTCACCAGGAAATCGATTTTGAAAGCGATCATTGATTTTGTTAACATGATCATTTTTGGGAGCTAAGATAGTTCTTTCGCATAGCCAAAATAAAAAAACATTTAAATTTAAAATTCCTAATTCTAAAATATGAAAAACTTTAGTCTTGATCGAAGGAACCTCGAGCCAAAATTTTGTGCTGATCGAAGTATAGCAAACACGTTTTGATAGGGAACACACACACAGAATTTGATTTTTATAGAAGATATAGATAGACTGAAGCTAAACAATTTTTTTAACAGCGGCAGATTACTAAAAATCCAAAAGGCATAACAGCTAAACTCAACAATGCAGTCAAACTTTAGGTGTTAAAATAACTTAAGTTTGTACGGCATCCATAGTTTTTCCCCATTCCACATTTTACTGGAGGTTTTAGGACTTAATGTCACATAGCTCCTAACCAATTTTAATTATCCTACCAATACGACATCCAGATATATGCAGAATAATATATTCCATTTGTATGGGGGTGCCACGCCCCCTTTTTCCCAATTCCATATTTTCTTGGTGGTGTTAAGGATTGACCTCAAATAACTCCTTACTGAATTTCAATGTTCTGGCATGTATACCTTCAAAGTTATGCAGTACCAAAGATTCCATTTGATTGGGAGGTTACACGCCCCCTTTTTCCCAATTCCGCATTTTCTTGGTGGTGTTAGGGATTGACCTCATATAACTCCTTACTGAATTTCAATGTTCTGGCATGTATATCTTCAAAGTTATGCAGTACCAAAGATTCCATTTGAATGGGAGTTTCCACGCCCCCCTTTTTCCCAATTCCGCCTTTTCTTCGTGGTGTTAGGGATTGATCTCATATAACTCCTTACTGAATTTCAATGTTCTAGCATGTATACCTTCAAAGTTATGCATTACTAAAGATTCCATTTGTATGGGAGGTGCCACGACCCCTTTCTCCAAATTCCGCATTTTCTTGGTGGTGTTAGGGATTGACCTCATATAACTCCTCATTGAATTTCAATGTTCTGGCATGTATACCTTCAAAGGTATGCAGTACCAAAGATTCCATTTGTATGGGAGGTGCCACGCCCCTTTTATGTATCGAAATTATTTTTAGCCTAAAACCTTCCCGTTGATCGAAGGAACCCATAACCAAAATTTGGTGATGATTGATGTGTGGAAAAAACTTTTCCATAGCGAACACACACACACACACATAGAATTAGATTTTTATATATATATGGCTTAACCGATTTGGGATTTCAAAGTCAACTAACCATCACCTATCCTTCCTGTATCTTTCCTAAAAATTTCATAGCAATCTGTCGAGCCGTTCTCGAGTTATGGAGTGACAATCAAAATGTACACTTCTTTTTATACTCAGTTGAGCAGAGCTCACAGAGTATATTAAGTTTGATTGGATAACGGTTGGTTGTACATATATAAAGGAATCGAGATATATATAGACTTCCATATATCAAAATAATCAGAATCGAAAAAAAATTTGATTGAGCCATGTCTGTCCGTCCGTCCGTCCGTCCGTTAACACGATAACTTGAGTAAATTTTGAGGTATCTTGATGAAATTTGGTACGTAGGTTCCTGAGCACTCATCTCAGATCGCTATTTAAAATGAACGATATCGGACTATAACCACGCCCACTTTTTCGATATCGAAAATTTCGAAAAACCGAAAAAGTGCGATAATTCATTACAAAAGACCGATAAAGCCACGAAACTTGGTAGATAAGTTGAACTTATGACGCAAAATAGAAAATTAGTAAAATTTTGGACAATGGGCGTGGCACCGCCCACTTTTAAAAGAAGGTAATTTAAAACTTTTGCAAGCTCTAATTTGGCAGTCGTTGAAGATATCATGATGAAATTTGGCAGGAACCTTACTCTTATTACTATATGTACGCTTAATAAAAATTAGCAAAATCGGAGAAGAACCACGCCCACTTTTAAAAAAAAAATTTTTTTAAAGTAAAATTTTAACAAAAAATTTAATATCTTTACAGTATATAAGTAAATTATGTCAACATTCAACTCCAGTAATGATATAGTGCAACAAAATACAAAAATAAAAGAAAATTTCAAAATGGGCGTGGCTCCGCCCTTTTTCATTTAATTTGTCTAGGATACTTTTAACGCCATAAGTCGAACAAAAATTAACCAATCCTTTTGAAATTTGGTAGGGGCATAGATTTTATGACGTTAACTCTTTTCTGTGAAAATGGGCGAAATCGGTTGATGCCACGCCCAGTTTTTGTACACAGTCGTCCGTCTGTCCTTCCGCATGGCCGTTAACACGATAACTTAGCAAAAATCGACATATCTTTAATGAACTTAGTTCACGTGCTTATCTGAACTCACTTTATCTTGGTATGAAAAATGAACGAAATCCGACTATGACCACGCCCACTTTTTCGATATCGAAAATTACGAAAAATGAAAAAAATGCCATAATTCTATACCAAATACGAAAAAAGGGATGAAATATGGTAAGGTAATTGGATTGTTTTATTGACGCGAAATAAAACTTTAGAAAAAACTTTATAAAATGGTTGTGACACCTACCATATTAAGTAGAAGAAAATGAAAAAGTTCTGCAGGGCAAAATAAAAAACCCTAAAAATCTTGGCAGGTATTACATATATAAATAAATTAGCGGTATCCAACAGATGATGTTCTGGGTCACCCTGGTCCACAAATTGGTCGATATCTGGAAAACGCCTTCACATATACAACTACCACCACTCCCTTTTAAAACTCTCATTAATACCATTAATTTGATACCCATATCGTACAAACTCATTCTAGAGTCACCCCTGGTCCAACTTTATGGCGATATTTCGAAAAGGCGAACACCTATAGAACGAAGGCCCACTCCCTTTTAAAAATACTCATTTACACCTTTCATTTGATACCTATATCGTACAAACAAAGTCTAGAGCCACCCCTGGTCCAGAAAGGCCCACTCCCTCTTAAAATACTCATTAACTCCTTTCGTTTGATACCCATATTGCACAAACGAATTCTAGAGTCACCCCTGGTCCACCTTTATGGCGATATCTCGAAAAGGCGAACACCTATAAAACGAAGGCCTACTCCCTTTTAAAAATACTCATTAACACCTTTCATTTGATACCCATATCGTACAAACAAAGTCTAGAGTCACCCCTGGTCCACCTTTATTGCGATACCTCGAAAATGCATCCACCTATAGAACTAAGGCCCACTCCCTCTTAAAATACTCATTAACTCCTTTTGTGTGATACCCATATTGCACAAACGAATTCTAGAGTCACCCCTGGCCCACCTTTATGGCGATATCTCGAAACGGCGTCCACCTATAGAACTAAGGCCCACTCCCTTTTAAAATACTCATTAACACCTTTCGTTTGATGCCCATATTGTGCAAACAAATTCTAGGGTCACCCCTGGTCCACCTTTATGGCGATATCTCGAAACGGCGTCCACCTATGGAACTAAGGATTACTCCCTTTTAAAATGCTCATTAACACCTTTCATTTGATACCCATATCGTACAAACGCATTCTAGAGTCACCCCTGGTCCATCTTTACGGCGATATCTCGAAAAGGCGTCCATCTATAGAACTTAGGTCCACGCCCTTTTAAAATACTCATTAATACCTTTCATTTGATACCCATATCGTACAAACGCATTCTAGAGTCAACCCTGATCCACCTTTATGGCTATATCCCTAAATGTCGTCCACCTATAGAACTATGGCCCACTCCCTCATAAAATACTCTTTATTGCCTTTCATTTGATACACATGTCATACAAACACATTCCAGGGTTTCCCTCGGTTCATTTTCCTACATGGTTATTTTCCCTTATGTTGTCACCATAGCTCTCAACTGAGTATGTAATGTTCGGTTACACCTGACCTTAACCTTCCTTACTTGTTATATATATAGATTATTTAATTTTTTTTGAAGATGGCAACTGTTTTTTAAATATTACCCGAAAATTTGCCAGCCAAACTGGTTTAATAAATCCTAAAAATGTTTCCGTTTTTTTCAACTCCATCCCACCATGCCTACCCGTAAGCTCATACATATGTATATGTATATGTATTTTCATTCATTTAATTTGTTGCGGGGGGAATGTGGCACCCGGGCCGTGGGCGCGATCGCACGCAAATAAAAAGAAATGAAAAGACCGAGTTAGTATCAACCATTAACAATTTTTATTCACTGTATTAAAGGAGAACAACTATTCGCTTTGTTTATTGAAAGGGTTTAATAAATTCAAATTAATTCAATTACAAAGGGCATTTGCACATTTAAATTTAGGCAAGTGATTAATTGCAAATCTAGATTAAATAACAATCGCAAGTGTTAAATTGTAAAAATATATAATCCCACAAGCAAAGAATTAATTACAGCACACTTTACTATGCACTTGGCAATTCACATTTATGAAAATTATTAATTGCAAATATTAATTACAATTAAAATCTCAAATTAATAACAAGTAAGGAAGGCTTAGTTCGGATGTAACCGAACATTACATACTCAGTTGAGAGCTATGGAGACAAAATAAGGGAAAAACTCCTCGTAGTAAAATGAACCTAGTGTAACCCTGGAATGTGTTTGTATGACATGTGAATCAAATGGAAGTTATTAAAGAGTATTTTAAGAGGGAGTGTGCCATAGTTCTATAGATGGACACCTTTTAGGGATATCGCCATAACGGTGGACCAGGGCTGACTCTAGAATTTGTTTGTACGACATGGGTATCAAATGAAAGTGTTAATGGGTATTTTAAAAGGGAGTGGGCCTAAGTTCTATAGGAGGACGCCTTTTCGAGATATCGTCATAAAGGTGGACCAGGGGTGACTCTAGAATTTGTTTGTACGATATGGGTATCAAACGAAAGATGCTAATGAGTATTTTAAAAGAGAGTGGTCCTTAGTTCAATGGGTGGACGCCTTTTCGAGATATCGCCATAAAAGTGGACCAGGGGTGACTCTAGAATTTGTTTGTACGATATGGGTATCAAATGAAAGGTGTTAATGAGTATTTTAAAAGGGAGTGGGTCTTAGTTCTATAGGTGGACGCCTTTTCGAGATATCGCCATAAAGGTGGACCAGGGGTGACTCTAGAATTTGTTTGTACGATATGGGTATCAAACGAAAAGTGTTAATGAGTATTTTAAAAGGGAGTGGGCCTTAGTTCTATAGGTGGACGCCTTTTCGGAATATAGTTATAAAGGTGGTCCAGGGTTGACTCTAGAATGCTTTTGTACAATATGGGTATCAAACGAAAGGTGTTAATAACTATTTTAAAAGGGAATTGGCCTTAGTTCTATGGGTGGACGCCTTTTCGAGATATCGCCATAAAAGTGGACCAGGGGTGACTCTAGAATTTGTTTGTACGATATGGGTATCAAATGAAAGGTGTTAATGAGTATTTTAAAAGGGCGTGGGCCTAAGTTCTATAGGTGGACGCCTTTTCGAGATATCGCCATAAAGGTGCACCAGGGGTGACTCTAGAATTTGTTTGTACGATATGGGTATCAAACGAAAAGTTTTAATGAGTATTTTAAAAGGGAGTGGGCCTTAGTTCTATAGGTCGACTCTAGAATGCGTTTGTACAATATGGATATAAAACGAAAGGTGTTGATGAGTATTTTAAAAGGGAGTGGGCCTTAGTCCTGTGGGTGGACGCCTTTTCGAGATATCGCCATAAAGGTGGACCAGGGCTGACTCTAGAATGCTTTTGTACAATATGGGTATCAAACGAAAGGTGTTAATAAGTTTTTTAAAAGGGAATGGGCCTTAGTTCTATGGGTGGACGCCTTTTCGGGATATCGCCATAAACGTGGACCAGGGGTGACTCTAGAATTTGTTTGTACGATATGGGTATCAAACGAAAGGTGTTAATAAGTATTTTAAAAGGGAGTGGGCCTTAGTTCTATAGGTCGACTCTAGAATGCGTTTGTACAATATGGATACCAAACGAAAGGTGTTGATGAGTATTTTAAAAGGGAGTGGGCCTTAGTCCTATGGGTGGACGCCTTTTCGAGATATAGCCATAAAGGTGGACCAGAGCTGACTCTAGAATTTGTTTGTACGATATGGGTATCAAACGAAAGGTGTTAATAAGTATTTTAAAAGGGATATGGGTATCAAACGAAAGGTGATAATGAGTATTTTAAAAGGGGAATTACCCGATAGTCAAAAGGCGATTGGTGTGTTTAAAAAACACGAAATTTAGCAATTTCACTTGCTTTGCCTTGCATCGATCACAGAGTGCACTTTTTTACGTGAATCACGTGAATAGAAAAAAAAGTTTGTGCAACCAAGCAAACACGTACCTTAAGTTCTTTAAGTGAGTCGTTGATCGGCGCTGTGTTGATGTGATGATTTGTCTGATGGGATGTTGTATGTGAACTTGAAGAGTGATGTTATTGTGTTGATGTGATAAATGGACGTGATATCGTATGATGATTTGATTCGTTTTAGCTGCATTATGTTGTGACTTGTAGTTGGATGATGATGTGATGTTGTGTGATGAAGCTAATGGATTGTATGATTTATAATGGATTATATGTGATGCTGATGAGTGGGCTGTTTGATTTTGTGATGTCGCTGTATGCTATTATATGACTGTAAGATGTGATGCTATATTGTGATGATTTAATGGACTGTATGTGTGTGTGAATGTTTTGTGAGATGACGAGTTGGTATTTGTATTAGTTTGTTTTCTCGGTGCTTTCGATGATTTTAATATTTGTAATAACCTCCTTCAAACTTTTATGATTTCTCCAAAATGTGAATATTTCCAATAAGAATTTATTTTAAAAAGGTGCTGTTTTTGCTTCTCTTGGCGCGTAAGGACCAATGTTTACGGGGCAATGTGGACCCGGGGTAATCGGCACGGTGCACGCAAATAAAAAGAAATAAAGAAAAGAATTATCAACGAGTAATAACAAATTTATTCACTTTGTAAACAATATAAATTCTTAGCTGTATTTATTATGAAATAGAAGAATTACTTCACAAACCAATTCTAAATTCAATGTTCTAATATGTTTAATTACAAATTCGTGCACGGACTAAGTTATAATTCAGCCGCAAGGATATATTGGTAAAACGAAAGAATTAATTCAATGCACACTTCACTATGCACTTGGCAATTAAAATTTATTAAAATACCCTTCAAAAAACGCGAGTACTCTATAAATAATGTAAGGAATGCTCCTTTGGGAGTATAGGACTGCTCCAAATCTAATCTGTATTCATACAATAAATGTGCTCCAATTAACATTGCGATGTCCTAGGAGAGGAGTAGGTGATCCCACTCTCGCTTTGTTTGTGATTATTCCATAGAGTACATACGGGAGAGTACTTTCCAAAGTACTTTCACTGTAGTACTCCATGGAGCACCCACAGAGGATCATATGCCAAAGTACTAAAGAGGAATTGTGTCGGAAAGAATTATCGAAGTGAATTTAATTTAAAATGAAAGTAAATGGAGAAGGGGCAATACAACTTTTATATTTTATACTACGAATATTCTTATGTTATTTAGCATTTGCGTGAATAAAGAAACTAATATTTCTCTATACATGCTTTAGTATGTATACATAAAACCAGTGCGCTGTTGCATTTTATCATAGTTGCCAAAGTAAAATTTTATTATTAGCTATTTGCATGCAATATTTTACTTTTGGCAACTCGGTTCGATCGTCATCGTGTCGTGATCACTGTCGTTAAAAAACGAGTAATGATCGGCTGATGGTGGTCCGCAAACGCCTTGCAAAGGAGTATTGTTAGAGTACTCCAACATGAAGAAAATGGAACACGTAATCCAACAATTTTTGCAGGGTAGATACGTGCAAGTATTGATTCCCATGCAAATTGTTAAATTGTAACAAAGATATAAAATTAATATATGGTAGGATAACTCACCTGGGGCTAGCTGATGGCTCGTGAACGTTCCAAAATAGAAGAAAGAGTCAAGACCGCGAAAGAGTCAGCGGCACCTGCCGATAGCTAACTTTCGTTGAGTTTTTCCCCTTCGAAGTTAGCTCTCGACTATTGTTAGCCCTTACCGGTATTAATAATAAAATAACTAATGCGCGCGTTAGGGTGGTCCGAAATATTTAGGCTGATGGCCTAAACATAATTTATTAAGTAAAGTAATTTAAAGTATTAAATTATTAAGTATTTTTGTAATAATTGTGAAAGTAATAGTAGAAAAGTAAAAAAATGGATATAAAATATGTTTTAATTATTATATTTATGAAAAGTTATGAAGGTGGCTTGGCGAGTGCCGTTATTAAAGTGGCGTGGCTACTGACATTTTTCACTAAATGACTTTGTACAGTTTATTCACAATTTCAGGTTTTGTGGTTTCTAATTTCTTGTATTATTTCTGCTGATGATTAGTTGTTGTTTTATTACAGTTCGCATTTCCTTATTTTTTCTGTATTTAATTAAGTATTATATTATATATATGTAGGAAGGGTTAAGGCAAATGCAACCCTATACACGTTAGGACAGACTGGACGAAACGTTGCCGAACTTAACCAACGCCAACTACAAAACGATACGAACAGCTAACGAACGATTCAAAAAGGACAGTTGAACACGGACACCCAATCTCGACGAACGCGCGCGCTAGTACAAAAAGTAGTCGGTACAACTCTAATGAAATTTATCAATTTAACTAACTATATTAAACGTAATAATAATTTATCTAAACTACGTATTACTATTCATTAAAGGTGAAAGCATTACCCAAGCTGATTGCCACTTTTCTCATGAATTTTGACAGTACGAACATTTCTCAGAGTATTTTTGACATTACCACTAACGAATTGCACAAACAAATTACATGGGTGTGTTTGTCCGCTCGCTGTTGCCACCTTACGGCTTCACAATGGCTATAGCATTGCCAGCACAATTCAAACATAAAGTATCACGTTTTTGTTAACGTTTTTAACGTTAACGAAAGCTTTTCGTTTCGGTTAAAAACGAAATACAATTTATCTTGATAATTTCTTTATCGATAATATTTCGAAGTGTTTCAACGGAAACGGCGGAAATTTTTTGATAAACGATTAGCTTAACGTTAAGGTGCATCCCTGTACTACGTACAAATGTATGCATGTGTAGCCAAACGAAATTGAAAAAAAAAAAAACCCGCAGCGTCTGGGCGCTCCGTAGTGCCGCAAGTAGCCTCAAGTAAATTTAGAGGTTATATGTATATGTACATCTCGTTTGTTTAAAACAGGCATCGGCATTTAGTGGCACAATTGTGCACACTCAATTCACATGTATTCTTATTCTCTTTAGTTTAGTGGTCACTGAGCTTTTGGCGCAGCAACATCGATTGCGTGCGTCGCTCGCAATGTTGACGAGTGTTATTAGCAAGCAACAAGCAAAGATCGTTTGCACAAGAGAAAAATATTTAATGTTGACCAACTCTTCTGCGCAAATACAATATATTTAATTGTGTAAACCTTTTTCTTCCCATTGTGCGTATTAAAATATAATAACGAACGATCTTGTCTTGTTGCTTGCTAATAAGCGAAGAACCGATGCATCAAGTGATGTGCGCGATTATCGCGCTCTCACTAACATATCTGCATTTCCAATTTCCCGATGCCTGGTATAAAACGAACGTTAAGCCGGATTCATTGGTGCCGTATGTCGTATCGCTGTATCCGTATCCCTAACGTAATCGGCTGTTTATCGTTACGACGGTAAACCAAAACCCAATTGGTTGGCTACGATACGGTTACGACCTTAGCGGCAACAATAATCGATTGCATTGATTCTCATAAGGTTGGTCGAATTAGCTGTTATAAGGTTACCGATACGGTTACCGATAAAGCACCAATGTCTCCAGCTTTAGCCTCAGTGGCGCAGGCTGCAGGGTTCAGCTAATTGCGCAGTAACAAAAACTCTTCAAAGTTGAAATGCACATAAAGGTTGAAAAAAGTGCGAAGAAAGGGTAATCACAAAACTATCGGTAATGCGAAAGAAAATCAGCAGTATTATTGAGGCAGAGTGGCAGCACCAATCAACAAATAAGCAACCACCATTTGGCAGGCAGAGAGAAGAATAAAGTACCTACTGGGTAAGAAAGAATAAAAGAGATAGCAGGATAATCGTTAGATTTAAAGTTGTATTTTAATGATCCACGAACAGTAGTTGAATCGTGAGAAGAAAGAGAAATTTGTGTTCAATTATAAAAGCCGAAGTTGCAAAAGATGTCAGAAGATAGAAAAAGATTGAAGTGTAAGGTGGATAAAACGAAATTTGAAGTTGAAAAAAATTGTTTGCAAAGTTGTTGAAAATCGAAAAAAGAGTGTAAAAAAGTCAAGCTAAAAAAGCAAAGTTGTAAAAAGCTGAAAATGAGTAAAGGAATTTAAGAAAAAAAGAACGAAATTGTTAGAAGTTTAAACAAAAACTACAATAACTAAATTTATAAGAAGAAACATAGCAGCTGAATGCAAACAAAAGCTCAAAGCCGAAAGAAACCTGGAAGTAAGTTGAAAAGAGCGAACGAAGTTAATGTAAAGATAGAAATGAAAGAAAGAGATGAAGTGAGTAAAAAGTTGTTTTAATCCAAATAAGTTGATAAGTAGAGGAAGGTGGATAGATAGCTTAACATAAAGTTTCGTTGAAGCGAGTCAAATAAATAAATAAAGAAAGAGATAGATGTCTTGGTAAAGTAGTTCTAAAAAGAAAATTTGTAAGCTAAAAGAAGCAAACATCATAAAATCGTTGATGTGAGTAAACAATAAATGCCAAAATCAGAGAAGTTTGTGTAAAAATATGTTAAATTCCAACTAGAACTCGAAGGGTAATTCCACCAACACTATTTGAAAATTAAAAATAAGAGTTTAACAGAGGTTAGATAACATATAAGCGTTAAGGGTTGAAAATTGAAACTGAATTAAAGTTTGAATAAGAATTTCATAATTGATCCAATCTTTTTAAACAAATTTTGTTTTTTTTTTTGTGCAATACTTGAATACAATATGGATGCGCAGACATTGCTAACATTGGCAGTGGACAGGTTAAAGGAAAAACTGACAGAGTGTGGATTAAGCACAGTAGGAAGAAAAGCCGAATTACAGGTGAGACTTTTAGAACATTTAGGACTATCCGAGAATGTGGCATCCGACGGCGAACAGAATGAGTCTGTATATGAAGATGTGGGCGGTACCACCCAGCGAGTACCGACCGTACCAGCATCACATTTCACTTTGCGGGATATAGAAGATTCCATGGAACATTTCACCGGTGTAGGGTATCCAGGTATAGGACAGTGTGTACAAGATTTCGAAGACAATGCTTTTAGGCTTAATTGGAATGAGTTACAAAAATGTGTTTACGCAAAACGATTGTTGAAGGGAGATGCCAGAGCATATGTTAGAAGCCAATCGAACATTTGTGACTGGACATCGTTGAAAACTGCGTTAAATAAAGAGTTTAGAAAAAAGTTGTCAGCAATCGAGGTTCATGAAATGCTAAGAAACCGACGGAAAAAGCCATCACAAACTTTAAGAGAATATTTGTAATCCCTTATAGAGATACGAAATGGAACTAATCTCGACGAAGAAAGTTTAATAGATTATTTTGTTAGGGGTATTCGGGCTCATGTCAAAACAAAATAGTTTTATACCAAGCTGACACGGAGGAAGAGTTAAAAGTTCATTTAAAAGTGTATGAAAAAATGAAGCTGTCCAGATCTCAACCTTCATTCTCGAAGGGTAGTTCACAGGGGATCGTAGGAGAGGGAAAGGCATATGAAGGTAAACAAACCTCAAATGAACTCTCGTGTTTCAAGTGTGGAATGAAGGGGCATATTGCAAAAAGCTGTAGCTTAAAAGGATTTAAATGTTTTAAATGCAATAAAGTTGGGCATAGAGCTACGGAGTGTAAATCCAAGAAACCAGACGAGGTGAAAAAAGATGTGGCGAAAAAAGAGTAGGACGGAGTGCATATGACTTCCGACCACGAAATGATAACTTTAACTCAGTCAGGTAATCGCGTTTTCAAAGATTTTAATATCAACAACGTTGTTATATGTGCTTTAATTGATACAGGTAGCGATATTGGTGCAATACGGTATGACGCACTCATGTTGTTAGGTGACATTGAATTATCCAATGAGACAAAGAAATTTTCGGGAATCGGAGGGATGAAGATCACAACGGTAAGTAGCTTTACAAAAGAGGTCGAAACCGATAACCTAAGTCTGCAGATTAAATTTCACGTCGCTAGGGAGAAGGACATTTTGTATAATGCACTCCTTGGAAACGATATACTTAAAGTTGTCGATGTAATTATAGGCGAAAAAGGTGCTAGATTCCAGGCTATGTTTAAGTCTACCAAGCAAAAAAGTGATGACCAAATTATGTTACAAGATTTAGATAGGAAGGAGAAAGCTGGAGAAAGTGTGGTGGTGAAAGATAAAACTGCTGATGAAAGCATCCGTATGCTTACACGGGAATTTAACCAAATTTGCTTGTCAGCTGAAGAGGGTGAAGTCAAAAGGAAATCTAACTATGAGCTAGGCCATCTAAATGTTGAAGACAGAGATAAAGTCACAAAAATTATAGAGAGATCTGAACCAAAACCATCTCAAACGTCACCAGTAGAAATGAAAATAATTCTAAAAGACGAAGTACCAGCGTATAGCAGACCTAGGAGACTGCCTATTTCAGATCAGGTTATAGTAGAAAATCAAGTTAGAGACTGGATTAATGATGGAATCATTCGGAACAGCTCGTCTGAATATGCGTCACCTATTGCTCCTGCAGGGGAAAAAGATGGAACCAAGCGACTCTGGTGTGACTACAGAAGGTTATATGAGAAAATCGTACGGGACAACTTCCCAATGGTTCTAATAGATGATGTTTTTCAGCGTTTAGAAAATGCAAGAGTTTTCACAACATTAGATTTAAGGGACGGATTTTTTCACGTCCCTTTAGAAGACGTGATTGTTCGGCCGGGGTGCGTCGGATCCTTGCGAGAGGTCGGCGCACCGGGTCGATCTCAATGCACGGGTGTATGTGGGAATAAAATAATAGAAAGACGAGAATTTCTCGTTATAATGGGTGAACTTTATTCAGTAAATATAAATAATTAGGGTACAATATTACGTGAATATATTGGCAGGAAAAACGGCAGATCTCGCTGGCGGCAGATGCTTACAGAACGGCTGTTGAAATTCAAGAGCCCAGTTGTATAGAAAGCGACAACCGTTGACCCGCAAAATTCTCCGTTTTGGAGGGGAAAGGCACCCACACATCAACCCCGACATGCATATGCATGAGTGCTAACAAAAAGCACATATATACGTGCATGTAAATGCATGCACATGCATGTGGCAGTGATGGTGTGGGTGGCTATAAGTTAGGGTCGAGTATCGAGTATCGAATAGCAGAGTTGATTTGGGGGCTCGCAATCAGATGCGGCAAAGTTAGGCATCCTGCCTAAACATGCCGCCCCCCTTGCGATACGCAACATCGTTTTTACTCCCACCGATCTCCGAGCGCTGCAAATCAACGAGAAAAAACATTTGCATTAAAACTAAACTTAACCTAAATCGCGTATTTCGCCAGCATCGTGGGTGGCCGGGAGTCCTGCCTGAATTGCGCAGCATGCCTCCTAAGCTAGGATTAAAATAAATATTAGAAGGGGAGGAAAGTGAATATTTCTTGCCTTTGATTATACATAATTCTTAGATATATATAGAATCCATAAACGATATGGCGTAGAAGGTCAATAGTGTTAGACGAAGAGGCCGAGGTCTCCGTTCCAGACTGGCAAACATTTTTTTTTCTTTTTGTTGCACGGAGAGGCCGAGGTCTCCGTTCCAGATTCGTATTTTTTTTTTGTTTGGTTGGACCAAGAGGCCGAAGTCTCCGTTCCAGACTCGCATTTTTTTGTGTAGGGTTTTCTGGGCTGGACGAAGAGGCCGAGGTCTCCGTTCCAGCGTCTAGTGTATCTTGTCGCTCTCGGAGCGACTTATTTCTTTTGTTGGAGGAGGTGTGGCATCTTTTGAGGTGCCAGGGCGAGTGGCCGTGAGGTTGGTTGGGTGACGATTATTAGTGCAGATTATGCATATTTAACACAACCAATAAGATTGCGGTGTGTGGGAGGTAGGAACGGACGTGATTCCAAGCCACCTGCGCAAAATTATTTGTTTTCGTGATAAGCGTGGGAGGTTGGAACGGACGTGATTCCGAGCCACCCACCCAGATCATTGCGTATTTAAGATAGGCAGTAGATATTTCATTATTGCGTGTGAAAAAGGTGTTATTTTATTAACAAACGTACGTTAAAATAGATGAATAGAGCGAGTTTAAGCGGAGCGTAGAGGCCGACGAAGTTATGCATTTAATTTTTTGCGACAGCTCATGACGAATGGCGAAAATCGTGATTAAATTCGAAAGTCCACCAGCTGCCTGTGCTTATATGAAGCGGATGGTTCAACCCGGGATATTAAATTCAATTTTTACCAAGCGGAGATGCGTTATTTACCATAACCTGCCATGAATTTACAGATTGGCGATGCGTTCTCCACGACGCGTTCTATATGCACATATCATTATGCTAAATGTAACATGCAACCCTGTCGTGTATTTATTGTCATTTGATTGCTGGTGTGGTGAGTTTGTGGAGTGAATATTATATATATATATATACGTTATGTATTCTGTGGTTGCATTAGTGCCGTAGAAAAAGTTGACTATATCTCATTTCGGGACTCTTTAGTTTCGGGACTCTTTAATTTCGGTAGTCGGATTGTTTTTGCACCGAGCCCTTAATCATGACTATTTGTTGTTGAAAAAAACAATTCCTGCCCCCAGCCAAAAAAGGAAAAATCAGGCAGTACCGACGGCAAAAAAAAAATCATGTTTCATGGGTTTTTTTTTTTTGGGTATTCTTTGGTATTGATGCCTGGCTGGTGTTGTTGTGTGTACGTATATAATGGTACTGTCCGAGCGCCTATATGGGTTCAAAAAGGGGGCCTGATTTTGTGTTT
The DNA here is from genome assembly GCF_040869045.1 of Eurosta solidaginis. NCBI lineage: Eukaryota > Metazoa > Arthropoda > Insecta > Diptera > Tephritidae > Eurosta > Eurosta solidaginis. The sequence goes on from NC_090324.1 coordinate 18,115,532, forward strand.
TGCGGGTTTTCGGTACCTGCTTGCACATTTTGTGCAGCACTACATTTTGTGCAGCACTACATACATACTTATGCCAACGGCGAAATACAAAAAAAAATGAATATTCATTTCGTGTAGAGAATGGAATTTTCAGCTGAATTGAAGTAAACGGTAAATAACTTTGCCGTTTCTTCATTCATTTTATTTTTATGCGTGGCTTGAGTAAAAGAGTAAATAGACAATGATTTGTAAATTTACTGAATACTAGACAACTTCCTTTTATTTCTTCTAGATTCGCTTTGATCAAATTTGGAATAAGGTCTTGCCTCTTCCGGTACTGCAGTTATCATTAATTTTGTAACCTTCATTTACTCGGAATTACGCCTACTGGTCGACTGTCATATGTAAAGAGAAGAAACTTTGCAATTTTTGAAGGTACATTTTCTACCCCTAGTGTGATATATTTAGATTTGAATCCATACATCTCCCCGGGTTATTGCATTGTCTGATCAAATTGTATTGTTTCAGTGGATTTCATGAAGCGCATTGTGGACATTGTGGACAAGTGTATAGTGTATATATATGCGCTGTAATCGCACGAAAAAATGCTTGAATTTATTTTGGCATACAAAATCTTATATTTGCAAGTTATAGGTTAGGCACGTCTAAATTGTTACCCTGGCACTTTCACTATAGATAATTAAGATCTCTTGCCATCAACTGGAATTGGAAGATTCGATTCCAGAAAACTTGTAACGAAGCTTTTCCTTGCCCCGGTGCTTCTTCAGTAACTGCTGGGGTATACTCGCCGTGTCCAAGGTTCGTTTACAATGAATTTGTATTTCGGGGCACCTTGCAAATCGTTTTCATATAAATTCACTTTATTGGTAAATTCCCTAAAATCTATAATAGGGGGACTCATGTAACCGTATAAATGCCTTATAAAGTGTGTAAACGTATAAATTTATCTAGTTTACGCACGAGCTGTCAAATTTTGTATGAAAAATCATTTACACAATTTGTATAAATTTACGCGCACGTTTCATTGTGTAAACGCGGTAAACTCAAAGGAATGCAACCTTGCAGACATTACAGACGGCATTTTCATCAAAAATCTCTAACATCAGCAAGTAAAGGCGTTTTAGTTTTGATTTTTCACTTAATCTTGGTATTTTTTAATTTGTATAACAATCAAAAAAAATTTTTTGGAAATAATACAGCTGAAAAACAATCAAGTTTATCAAGAGTATTACTAGGTGCGTTCATATAACCGCGTGTTTAAATGGATATAATTTTACACCTTATAAGTTTATATGCTATCATGAGTCCCCCTAATATAAAATGTATAAAATGTGTATCTATAATTCACTTAATTTCATTGCTTGCTTTATAATTCGTGATGGGCTAGCGGTCCCTCGTGTCCCGTTAGGAACGTTCTGTTAGGACGCCGTACTGGTCGCCGTATAGGTATGTGTGAATGTGTCTCGGTGACGCCTTGCGCCGGCGTGTTCCTATTATGGTTAGTGGCAGTGCTAAGCCTGCTGCGGCCAGCGTCGTATGCCTGCGTATCTCTGCTGCGGCCAACGTCGTATGTACGCGTAGTTCTGCTGCTGCCAACGTCGTGCGTATTCGTGGCTCTGCCAGCGTCGTATTTATGGGTGGCTCTGCTGCCAACGTCGTGTGTATGCGTGACTCTGCTGTGGCCAACGTCGTATATCTGCGCAGCTCTGCTGCGGCCAACGTCGTATGTAAGCGTGACTCTGCTGTGGCCAACGTCGTGTGTATGCGTAACTCTGCTGGCGCCGTGTGTATGCGTGACTCTGCCGCCGAGGCTTATGGCGATGGCGCGCGGGCTCGTGACGTTATGGGCCTTCGCTTAGCGGCGAGAGAGCGTAGTTTAAGGCGTTGTAGAGCGGTCAAAACCAGCTTACCCACAATCCTCAACCCACGGCTCTCTCCTATGACGGGAACTGTCTTGCGATGGTCAAAACCGATACGCCTTTCAGATGCCCTTCAATTGCTGCTCAGGTGATAGTTGCAACTTTGCGCCCCGTTAGGTGAGATCCGTTAGCCTCGGTACAGTCACGTTGTTGCGTTTCCCCTCGACTCACTCCTACTGCGGTTGCCGACGTACTTCTGCCGCGGATGGCGTTTGGCTGAGCGCGGGATCACGATGCTGTGGAGGACGTTTGCTTACGAGGGAGCAAGCGTGATCTAAAGCGTTGTAGAGCGGTCAAAAACCTGCTTACCCACAATCTTCAGTCCACGACTTCCTCCTATGGGACGCACTGGCTTGCAATGGTCAAAACCGATATGCCTTCCAGAGCGCTCCAATAGTAGCTCCGATCGCAACCACAACCGCGTGCTGACTGCCTGCTGTCTTCTTGTGTTTTTCTTTTCATAGCTAATGTTCTTGATGTTGCTAGCATAGTTCGTTGCGTCGCCATGGTTACGGTGTTGCTATGGAGTGTTGCGGCAACTCGCTGTGCTAGTGATGTTTCAGAGACTTGTTTGTGTTGGCTATGTTGCTGATCGTATTCTTGTTTAGATTTTTATTTGTGTTGCGTTGTCTGTGTTACTGCTCCTGTGTTATAGGGCGGTGGTTTTGTGTGGGCCAAATTAATGGATTATATTTGGTCCTCACACTCCGCCCACCCCCCCCCCCCCCCCCCCCCCCCCCCCCCACTTCGGCGATTTAAACCCCCGTCTCTGTTACTTGGATCGTTACCTTCCTTCTGTTCATTGTGATTTTGTACCTATCGGTTCGGAATTTCACCCGGGGGTTGCACCTCCCGTCGGCGATGTCGGTGAACAACTCTCGTACTTTGTTTGCTACCTCCGGGAATTGTTCTAGCGCTGGGCCCTCTGCATCCTCGGCGAGTATTATTGTTCGGCCGTATTCCGGTCCCTCCGCTGGGTTTGAGCCAGGTTCTGCCGGCGGCGGCTTATGGCTGGGCTGGGCGCGCACTGTTTTGGCGTGTGTTTGTGCTACAGGATATGGCTGGTCGACGGTGGTGGTGGTATGTGGTCGTTTTCTGTTCGGTGAATGGCTGCGGCGGATCGTGGCTAAGATTTCTGCGCGTTTACGGGCTGCCATCTCCTCCGTAAACGGCTGCTGTATGAGCCCAGGTCCCCCTTCTCGCCGTCCTGTATAGCGTAGGACTCTGTCGATGCTTTCCAGCACGTATATGCCACAGTCGTTGTCATTGCTCTGCTGCGGCACGGCTAACTGTAACTCCTGGGCCATGAAGTCCGAACTCCCGTATCTCTGCTGGTACTCCCACCGCAGGAACTTCAGCCACGCCTCAGTCGCATATGTGACCTTGCCCCTGACCCTGGAATCGACTATCCATATGTAGCGCTCTTGCCAGCACTCCACATCAGCCACGTGGTGGGTCATTTCCCGATTCGCTAGCGCCAGTAAGTACCAATGGTTCGATACATTGTGTGGTGCCAGTATGATGCGCTTACCAAACAGGTCCTTATTCCTCAGCCATCGGTGTATGCGCCGATGTTTTTCATCCTCGTTATCCTTCTGGATGAGTTGCCAAATTACGAATGGGCTTAATGTTGTACCCTGTTGCCCGTACATGATCTCCAGTTCCTTCGCCCACGCGTCGATGACCGTGTCGGTGAGCCAGCGGCTTCCTTCGAGGGAACGGAGATCGGTCGCGTAGAGTGCGATACCTCGTGGTCCTGGTGGGAAACTTATCTCCGGCCCTTCCTTCTCCTGCGCTAATTGCTCATCGTCCGATGATAGCTCGATCGTGTCGGCCTGGTTTATTGGGCTATGTGGCCGGTCGGCATTGCCCTTGCCAATTGTGGCGGCCTGGTCTACCCGTACCCTTCCCAGGATGTTGGTTGTTGTCGGAGGTCCGGTTGTTGGCATGTCGGCCTCGACCGGGCGCCAATTGTAACGAATCTTTTCCTTGCCCCGGTGCTTCTTCAGTAACTGCTGGGGTATACTCGCGGTGTCCAAGGTTCGTTTACAATGAATTTGTATTTCGGGGCACCTTGCAAATCGTTTTCATATAAATTCACTTTATTGGTAAATTCCCTAAAATTTATAATTCGTGATGGGCTAGTGGTCCCTCGCGTCCCGTTAGGAACGTTCTGTTAGGGCGCCGTACTGGTCGCCGTCTAGGTATGTGTGAATGTGTCTCGGTGACGCCTTGCGCCGGCGTGTTCCTATTATGGTTAGTGGCAGTGCTAAGCCTGCTGCGGCCAGCGTCGTATGCCTGCGTATCTCTGCTGCGGCCAAGGTGGTATGTACGCGTAGTTCTGCTGCTGCCACCGTCGTGCGTATTCGTGGCTCTGCAAGCGTCGTATTTATGGGTGGCTCTGCTGCCAACGTCGTGTGTATGCGTGACTCTGCTGTGGCCAACGTCGTATATCTGCGTAGCTCTGCTGCGGCCAACGTCGTATGTAAGCGTGACTCTGCTGTGGCCAACGTCGTGTGTATGCGTAACTCTGCTGGCGCCGTGTGTATGCGTGACTCTGCCGCCGAGGCTTATGGCGATGGCGCGCGGGCTCGTGATGCTGTGGGCCTTCGCTTAGCGGGGAGCGAGCGTAGTTTAAGGCGTTGTAGAGCGGTCAAAACCAGCTTACCCACAATCCTCAACCCACGGCTCTCTCCTATGAATTGAACTGTCTTGCGATGGTCAAAACCGATACGCCTTTCAGATGCCCTTCAATTGCTGCTCAGGTGACAGTCGCAACTTTGCGCCCCGTTAGGTGAGGTCCGTTAGCCTCGGTACAGTCACGTTGTTGCGTTTCACCTCGACTCACTCCTACTGCGGTTGCCGACGTACTTCTGCCGTGGATGACGTTTGGCTGAGCGCGGGATCACGATGCTGTGGAGGGCGTTTGCTTACGAGGGAGCAAGCGTGATCTAAAGCGTTGTAGAGCGGTCAAAACCTGCTTACCCACAATCTTCAGTCCACGACTTTCTCCTATGAAACGCACTGGCTTGCAATGGTCAAAACCGATATGCCTTCCAGAGCGCTCCAATAGTAGCTCCGGTCGCAACCACAACCGCGTGCTGACTGACTCCTGTCTTCTCGTGTTGCCCTTTTTATAGCCAATGCTCTTGATGTTGCTAGCATAGTTCGTTGCGTTGCCATGGTTACGGTGTTGCTGTGGTGTGATGCGGCAACTTGTTGCGCTAGTGATGTTTATGACACTTGTTTGTGTCCCGTGTTGTGTTGGCAATGTTGCTAATCGTGTTTTTATGATGTTTCAGAGACTTGTTTGTGTCTCGTGTTGTCTGTAGTACTGCTCCTGTGTTGTGGGGCGGTGGTTTTGTGTGGGCCAAATTAATGGATTATATTTGGTCCTCACACTACCCCCCCCCCCCCCCCCCCCCCCACTTCGGTGATTTAAACCCCCGTGTCTGCTACTTGGATTTATTTTAATTTCGGTTGTGTTTATTATTTCCTGGTTTCGTGGTCTCTCCGGTCTCCGATGAATGGTATGCCTTTAGTTCGGCAATGCTTGCCGTCTTCTCCTTCCCGCTATCGATTTGCCTTAGTTTGACAATTACTGGGGTATGGATTTGGTAAGGGCCATCATACTTGGGTGCCAATTTCGCTGCAAATCCCGCCGCAGCCTTTGACAAGTGGTGCTCCTTGGCAAGGACCAACTCGCCGATTACGGGGGTCCATTTTCTCCGCCGTAGGTTGTAATGACGTGCTTGATCTACTGCTGCCCGCTCCATATTCTGCCTCACTATTCTGAAGGCCTCCTGCATTCTGTTGGACTTCTCCTCGGCCGTAGCGAGAGCTGCACCCGTCCCAACGTTGACTTCATCGAATAGGGCTCCTGGCAGTCGTGGCTCTCGTCCTTGCACGAGGAAAGTTGGGCTGTAGCCTGTAGAAGCGTTGACACTACTATTTATCGCTAGCCCAATTTCCGGGAGGAGGTCGTCCCATCGCTTATGTTTTGAGTTGGTGAGCTGCGCTATGATCCGTTTGATGGTCCTGTTTGCTCGTTCTGTTTGGTTTTCTTGGGGAGTATAGTGTGCGGTGTATTGTTGTCTTACGCCAACTTCCTTAAGGTAGCGCTGCCAGAGCATGCTACAGAACTGTGCGCCGTTGTCGGATATGAGTACTTTGGGGACGCCAAACCTTGCGAGTATCCGTTCCCTGAAAGCTCGGCGAAGGCCGTCTGCGGTAGCACGCCTCATGGGGATCAATTCCACCCACTTGCTGAATCGGTCGAAAAATACCAGTAACATGGTGTTTCCGTGTGTAGACCGTGGTAGGGGTCCAACGAAGTCGACGCAGACCGTGGAAAATGGTTCCTGGGCTACCTGTGAGAGCATCTTTCCGGCTGGCTTTTGTTGTGTTTCCTTGTATTTCTGGCAGGATTCGCATTGACGTACATACCGGCTGATGTCACGGAACATACCGGGCCAATAATATCGGTTGGCGACTCGTGCTACTGTCCGGCGGATACCCATGACCCGCGCTTGGTATGTCATGATTTTCCTGTAACACTCGCTGTCTGAGTGGTGTGGGCACACACAATTTCCATGGTACCGCCTCTTCGTCGTGTGACCGGCAGGGAATATGGCGGTATAAGTGTCCATCCTGTATCGTAGAGTCGGCGTATTTCTCCGGGTTGGTGCGTACCTCGCTGACCCGCTTGTGCCACCACTTGCATTGTGGTTCCGTCGTCGTGGTAAATCGTAATGCTTCCAGCGGCTGTCGAGATAGAGTGTCCGCCACCAGGTTGAGCTTTCCCTTACGATACTCAATGTCGAAGGTGTGCTGCTGTAGTTCTAAGGCCCATCGCGCTATGCGGCCAGAAGGGCTCTCAATGGAATTTAGCCACCTTAGTGACATGTGGTCGGTTATTACTTTAAATTTGTAGCCTTCCAAGTATGGCCTCATTTTACGGATTCCCCAAACGATGGCCAGACACTCCTTTTCGGTGGGTGAATAGTTGGCCTCTGCCTGGTTGAGCTTCCGGCTGGCGTAAGTGATCACTCGCTCGCCCTCTTCTAACTCCTGTGTCAGCACTGCCCCCAGGCCGTAGTTACTCGCGTCCGTCTGCAGGGTCAACGCTTTCGTGAAATCCGGGCATGCAAGTATGGGTGCTTCAGTGAGTTTCCGTTTGATGATGTCGAAGGCTTCTTGCTGCTCGGTTCCCCATCTCCAATGCTTGCCTTTCTTTAACAGGGCGGTGAGCGGCTGGCTTATAGTGGCGAAATCGGGCACGAAACGGCGGTACCACGAGGCTATTCCTAGGTATTGGCGTACTTCTTTCGCGCTGGTCGGTGGCTTCAGTTCCTGAATAGCGGCAACCTTTTCTGGGTCCGTGTGGATCCCTTTATCGCTGACCACGTGGCCCAGGTACTTGAGTTCTTTCCTAAAGAAATCACACTTCTCTGGATTGATCCTGAGGTTTGCGCGCTGTAGTCGTAACATCACCTCTCTTAAATTTCGGATTTGTTCCTCTAAAGTTGTGCCTATGACGATAATATCATCCAGGTACGCAAAAGCATGGGGCTCCATTTCTGGCCCAATGACCTGATTGAGCGCCCTCTGGAACGTTGCGGGTGCCGAGTGCAAACCAAAGGGCATGACACGTCACTGGAACAGGCCGCGTCCGGGTACCGTGAAAGCCGTGTAGGGGCGACTGTTTGATTCCAGCGGTATTTGCCAGTAGCCGTTCTTCAGGTCGAGGCTACTTATATATTTCGCTTGTCGTAGTTTGTCCAAGATGTGCTTTATCCTTGGCAGCGGGTATGCGTCGGGAACTGACTTGGTATTGAGCTGCCGGTAGTCCACGCAAAGCCTCCACTTACCGTTCTTTTTCTTAGCTAACACGATCGGGGCGCTATATGGGCTGCAGGATGGCTCGATGCATCCATTCGCGAGGAGCTCGTCGATCTCGTTGTTAATTATGCTCTGCATCGCTGGATTGCGCGGGAAATACCGTTGCTTGATGGGACGGTCGTCAGTCAGGATGATCTTGTGTTCGGCTACCGTCGTCACTCCGCTCATGGCCTCGAACTTTTTGAGTTCTACTGCCAGAAATTCTCGTATGCGATCCGCCTCGCATTTTATACCACTATGTTCATTGCTGGGTGTGTCACCGTTAATTCCGTTCCTGACGTCGTACTTGCCGTTCCTCGCACTCGGTGGTGTTATACTCTGAATGGTCTCCGCCGTGGCTCCAGGAGACGGTGTGTGCTGAGCAAGGGGTCTGGTTAGCACGAGGTGTCCTCCTCCACATGATATGGCTGGTCCTAGGCTCCCCAACGTATCTAGGCCAAGTATAATGTCGTCGATTGCCCCGGGCATCACATGTAGGACTGTGTGCAATGACGAATCGCCGAGGCGTACCTCTGTCTTTACGGCATCGAAAATCGTAGTGCCGACTCCGTTGGCCATTGTTATTTCGATGGCCACTCTTACCCTCCCCCCGCTTCCAGAACTCACCACGTGATTCGCGAGGGTGGCTGAAACGAAGCTCCTTGAGGCCCCTGTATCGATAACTGCCTCCGACGGTACTGCTCCAATCTGAGCTTGGGCATATAGGCGACCGTGTTCCTGGTACATGACTACCGCTGATTCGGCGCTGGGTTCAGTAGGCTCACCGCGCCTTGTCCTTGGTGAAGCCCTCCGTCGTTTCCCTGACGTCGACGGCAGCATTCAATCGTGCGTATATCGTTTCGACCGCACTCCCAACAAAAAATTTTCCGTGGGTTACGACATCTCCTTGCATAGTGTCCTTCTTGGACACACCTTCTACATACCCTGCTCGGATCGAAAACCCGAGTTTCTGGTGGTGAGTGGCGCTGTACCCTCGGTGGCTGCTGGTGGTATGATCGTTCCGACTGCGGTGATGAAGCTGTAGTTTTGTCACCAACGACGAGTCTCGCTATTTCGCGACGTGATCCATCTGATGTCCGTCGGTAACCTTCGTGGATACCTTCATATTCCTCGACGAGAGAGATGAGTCCTCCTAGGGTGTTGAAATCTCTTCGGCGAATGTAGAGTAAATAATCGGAGTGGCTATTGCGGAAAATTCTTTCCAGGCGTTGCTCGTTGCTGTATCCGGCGTGTCTCATCAAGCTTTGTATCCCTAGGACATAACCTTTATATCTTTCGCGGGCGTGCTGCCTTCGTTGCCGTATTTCGTCCTCGAGACGCTCGAAGTACCTGGCTGGTAGAAAGAAGCTTAAAAAGTAGCGCTTGAAGGTCGTCCAGTTGCTCCAGTGTACGTTGTTATTGCGGTACCATTGAAGAGCGGTGCCACCTAGCAATTCGGGCATCGTTTTTGGGAGCAAGTCTACGTCTAGCGTATAGACATCGGCTAGTTCTTCCAGCCATTCTACGAAAGCTAGAGGGTCCCGTCCACCTTCATATTTCACTGACCACTTTCTTACCTGGTCGATGATGGGTGCGAATATAACAGTCGGTGCCTGAGATGCACCGTTGGGTGGTACCGCTACTCCGGATGATGCGCACTGTTGTGGGGGTACTGTGTTCCTGGGAGGGAACGCAAACTGGTTGTGCTCAGCTGGTCTATAGGCGATATTCATGGCTCCGCCTCCGTTCGGCGGGATCGGTGTCTTAGACTCATTTTCCTCACTCGTGTTTGCTGTACTTTGCTTCCTATACGCGGCTTCTAAGAATAAAAATTTTGTGTGTATTTCCGAGTCAACATTTGCCTCTGAAACCATGGCTGCTATGCGTTTTCTGATTTCTCGGGTGGTGCCTGTCTGCTCAATGCCCAGCTCCTGTGTAATGGATATCAGCTGCTCCTTTGAAATATTGTCTAGCCAAGTGGTGTCAATCTGGTCGGCCATTTTTCTGTTAGGTTTCTAGTCAGGAATGTTCCTTCTGACGTTGTACGATTTGCAGGGTCCCTGCTCGGGCGCCAATTGTAACGAAGCTTTTCCTTGCCCCGGTGCTTCTTCAGTAACTGCTGGGGTATACTCGCCGTGTCCAAGGTTCGTTTACAATGAATTTGTATTTCGGGGCACCTTGCAAATCGTTTTCATATAAATTCACTTTATTGGTAAATTCCCTAAAAACTATAATATAAAATGTATAAAATGTGTATCTATAATTCACTTAATTTCATTGCTTGCTTTATAATTCGTGATGGGCTAGCGGGCCCTCGTGTACCGTTAGGAACGTTCTGTTAGGGCGCCGTACTGGTCGCCGTCTAGGTATGTGTGAATGTGTCTCGGTGACGCCTTGCGCCGGCGTGTTCCTATTATGGTTAGTGGCAGTGCTAAGCCTGCTGCGGCCAGCGTCGTATGCCTGCGTATCTCTGCTGCGGCCAGCGTCGTATGTACGCGTAGTTCTGCTGCTGCCAACGTCGTGCGTATTCGTGACTCTGCCAGCGTCGTATTTATGGGTGGCTCTGCTGCCAACGTCGTGTGTATGCGTGACTCTGCTATGGCCAACGTCGTATATCTGCGTAGCTCTGCTGCGGCCAACGTCGTATGTAAGCGTGACTCTGCTGTGGCCAACGTCGTGTGTATGGGTAACTCTGCTGGCGCCGTGTGTATGCGTGACCCTGCCGCCGAGGCTTATGGCGATGGCGCGCGGGCTCGTGATGTGTGGGCCTTCGCTTAGCGGGGAGCGAGCGTAGTTTAAGGCGTTTTAGAGCGTTCAAAACCAGCTTACCCACAATCCTCAACCCACGGCTCTCTCCTATGACGGAACTGTCTTGAGATGGTCAAAACCGATTCGCCTTTCAGATGCCCTTCAATTGCTGCTCAGATGACAGTCGCAACTTTGCGCCCCATTAGGTGAGATCCGTTAGCCTCGGTACAGTCACGTTGTTGCGTTTCCCCTCGACTCACTCCTACTGCGATTGCCGACGTACTTTTGCCGCGGATGACGTTTGGCTGAGCGCGGGATCACGATGCTGTAGAGGACGTTTGCTTACGAGGGAGCAAGCGTGATCTAAAGCGTTGTAGAGCGGTCAAAACCTGCTTACCCACAATCTTCAGTCCACGACTTCCTCCTATTAAACGCACTGGCTTGCAATGGTCAAAACCGATATGCCTTCCAGAGCGCTCCAATAGTAGCTCCGGTCGCAACCGCAACCGCGTGCTGACTGCCTGCTGTCTTCTTGTGTTTTTCTTTTCATAGCTAATGTTCTTGATGTTGCTAGCATAGTTCGTTGCGTTGCCATGGTTACGGTGTTGCTATGGAGTGTTGCGGCAACTCGCTGTGCTAGTGATGTTTCAGAGACTTGTTTGTGTTGGCTATGTTGCTGATCGTATTCTTGTTTAGATTTTTATTTGTGTTGCGTTGTCTGTGTTACTGCTCCTGCGTTATGGGGCGATGGTTTTGTGTGGGCCAAATTAATGGATTATATTTGGTCCTCACAAACTATTCTAAAGTGCGTTTTCTTTACGTCAAAGAAATTCTATACTTTTACAAAAATTAATGTGACTAGGAATATAAGGGATAGCCCTCTTAAATGGATACGAGTGACCAATTTTTGGATTACCTGTGCCGGACTGGTATGAAGGAGCTTGAGGCGTTCTCGGCCGAGCATAATCGTAAGCCACAACAATAATGGCAATACATATTTGGTATTCGAATGTGGTATAAGCTTGCGAATATCTAAGTTGCCCCAAATAATGAATTTTCAGCTTAGCGATAAATTGCCAACGAAGATTTGTTGTAAATGCTTGCATTGTTTTTGTTTTGGCACAACTTTCGGAAGTATTTTATTTATTTTTTTTTTTTTTATTTCTCTTTTGCTGCAAGAAACAAAAGTGAAACTTCACGGATTGCGCATTCAGATTCGGATCAGGTGCAATTAATGTTTATTTGTGTAACAATTGAATTGTTTTGATGAACGCACAATGACGGATACACACACCTGGTTGCCGGTGATTTTCTGTAGTCTCTCAGTACCGTTATCACTATTTATGTGGCTAGGAAATGTGTTTTTTTTTTTTCAAAATTGTTCCATGTAGATGAGTTTGAAGAATCTGCAGTTGTACCACCTACACGTTGGTTATTTTCTACACTAGCTCCGCTGGCATTAATGATCATTGCATTGCGACAAAAATCTATGAATAAGTCTGGAGCTGCATTGGGCATAATATTTGCATTTATATTATCCCTTTCGAATCATGCCTTCTTAGCCAGCTTGGTTGCGGTTTTCTTTAGTTCATCACGTGCTACTAAATTTCGTGCACATCTCAAAAGGAAATTTGAAAAGGCTTTAAGGAGGGCGTAGGACAACGAATTTGGGTACCGGTTTTGTTGCAATGGCGGCATGGCCACACAATTGGCCAGGTTATGTCTCATAGATTGTGGCAGCAGTGAGCGTCCAATTGACTTTGGCAAGGGATATCGTTCTAGTTGGGTGTTGCAATTATGAGTGCTTGTGCATGCTGCAGCAGTGATACTTGGGCTTGTCTCATGGGTGGTTTACTAACTAGACTCGTCTACCACTCGATACAGTTATACACACACATTATTAATAAGTCCGCCACAATGGCCTCTAGTCATATTTGGTGGCATAGCTGGACTCTTTGGTTCGTTATTGGATTCATTCCTCGCGCAACGCTTCAATTCTCAGGCATTGATAAGGAAGGAAATATTGGCGAGTACCTGAACGGACGTGTTATAAGCGGTTTACGTATTTTATCCAATCACAGCGTAAATTTAATACCATGTTTGGGATTATACTTGGGGTGTATATTTTAATAAGTTTAAAGTCTGTGATAATAAACTAAAAGTCGTATAAGTCAACAATCAAGTAGGACTTCAGTTGCGTGTAGTTGTAAAGTTCTGCTACACATCCTACTCACAATTTCAGTATTATTGCTTAACTCCCATAACGTTTCTCTAGTCATGTATTTGGTCTGCAACCTGTCCATGTGCTACAAAATATGCGATAAATTAGAGAGGCAAGCTGTAGTGTAAACAGACAACAATTTAATCCCAAATATTTAAATCAGTCTAATATGCTACCCTGCTACAAAAATAGTTTAAATGTTCATCAACACATAAATATGCATTTGATAATTAATGCTGACATAGCCATTAACACAGGTGTGTGTACAACACACAACCAAACAAATTTGAATTCTAGCAAACTTGCAAACATTGCATTTTCCATAGAAGTCACAGCTCAACACAGATGTGTAGGTACATATTTTGTGTCGAGTTGTATGTAGGTACGTAAGTATGTATGCTTTAGATAGATATGCATGTAAGTATGTATGCTTAAATATAAATATATATGTAAGAATATGTTTAGAATAATTTAATATAAATAAGCTGAAATATTTGAATAAAGAGGCATTTATGCATTCACTCATTGACATTTACACCTCGCAAAACACTCTACTCATTTCTCTACATTGTATATGGCGATCCTGCCTATGATTCTGGTGGCTGATTTTTCAGCCTAAGTTCATTTCTGGCAAGGATAATACTGGCTGATTATTCAGCCTAAGCGCTACATATATATACACATACTACACAAATCATACAAAAAACCGACATTACTAAGCGGTGCTCCAAATCACCAAACCTCTTTCCGAGTGCACCTTACGCGGCAAGCGAAGTGGAATATAACATTTGCTAGAGGATTGAGAAGAAATTAAAGGATACCCTGAAGGAAAAGGCGGTGCTCCAAATTGCCAACCATTTTTCCGAGTGCACCTGATGCGGCAAGCGAAGTAGAATATAACATTTGCTAGAGGATTGAGAAGAAATTAACGGATACCCTGAAGAAAAAGGCGGTGCTCCAAATTACCAAACATTTTCCCGAGTACACCTGATGCGGCAAGCGAAGTGGAATATAACATTTGCTAGAGGATTGAGAAGAAATTAACAGATACCCTGAAGAAAAAGGCGGTGCTCCAAATTGCCAACCATCTTTCCGATATGTATTATAATAATTAACATTAATATTTATTTCTAACAATAACAATATTCGGGCAACCTAACGGCTGCCTATTGACAAGCAAAAATTTTATGTTTGCTGTAAAAAATTTTTTTTTCTCCTACTTATTGAATGGTGTTCCCAGAAGAGGAGATACAAAATCAAAGTCAGTTTCACCAAATTTTTGATAAATTAGTTAGATTAAATTTAAATTTGCAAGGAGGTGAAAAGAAAACACCCGAGAAAATTAAGCAAGGCCCTAAGCCAATAACAATCAATTGAAGAATATAGACAGAGAAATAAGATTAAAAAAATTGAGGAACCTAAAGTTCCAAAACCGATAAAATTGAAAAGAAAAAGAGGAGGAAAGCAGTTTGCCATTCGAAAAACAACAGCCAAGATTTATGAAAAAATCAATTTAAGGACAAATCAGGCAGAAAAAATTAAACTACAAAAAGAAATCAATGAATTAAGGAAAAATAATTACAAAAATAAAAAACCGAATCCAACAATGTAAATATTAGGGTGTTGAAAAAAAAAAAAAAATTAAATACAATTTTGTAAAACTATTGCTTTTAAAATTATGGAAAGATCAAGAAAAATTAAAAGTTATGTAAAAGGCCCACTGGAGGACCTTACAAATGAAATTAAAATTGTAGATGAGGAAAAAACTCTAATTTGGTTGAAAAGTCATTGGAAACTTATTGAGATGCCTGAGGAACCAACAATATGGAATGTTAGGAACCCACACGCAACAGCAGCTGAAGAGATATATAGATGGGAAGTAAAATTCATGGGAAGAAGAGATTAAAATATTGAAAAAAAAAAAATTTCTAATAAAAACAAATAAGGAAGGCTAAGTTCGGGTGTAACCGAACATTAGATACTCAGTTGAGAGCTATGGAGACAAAGTAAGGAAAATCACCATGTAGGAAAATGAACCTAGGGTAACCCTGGAATGTGGTTGTATGACATGTGTATCAAATGGAAGGTATTAAAGAGTATTTTAAGAGAGAGTAGGCCATAGTTCTATGGATGGACGCCATTTAGGGATATCGCCATAAAGGTGGACCAGGGCTGACTCTAGAATTTGTTTGTACGATATGGGTATCAAATGAAAGGTGTTACTGAGCATTTTAAGAGGGAGTGGGCCTTAGGTTTATCGGTGGACGCCTTTTCGAGATATCGCCATTAAGGTGGACCAGGGGTGACTCTAGTATGTGTTTGTACGATATGGGTATCAAATGAAAGGTGGTAATGAATATTTTAAAAGGGAATGGGCTTTAGTTCTATAGGTGAACGCCTTTTCGAGAAATCGTGTTAACAGACGGTGGACTGTGTATAAAAACTGGGCTTGGCTTCCACCGATTTCGCCCACTTTCACAGAGAACAGTTACCGTCATAGAATCTATGCCCCTAACAAATTTGAGAAGAATTGGTAAATTTTTGTTCGACTTATGGCATTAAAAGTATTCTAGACAAACTAAATTAAAATGGGCGGAGCCACGCCCATTTTGAAATTTTCTTTTATTTTTGTATTTTGTTGCATCATATCATTACAGGAGTTGAATTTTGACTTAATTTACTTATATACAGTAAAGATGTTAAATTTTTTGTTAAAATTTGAATTTAAAAATTTTTTTTTTAAAAAGTGGGCGTGTTCTTCATCCAATTTTGCTAATTTTTATTTAGCACATATATAGTAATAGTAGTAGCGTTCCTGCCAAATTTCATCATGATATCTTCAACGACTGCCAAATTACAGCTTGCAAAACTTTTAAATTACCTTCTTGTAAAAGTGGGCGGTGCCACGCCCATTGTCCAAAATCTTACTAATTTTCTATTCTGCGTCATAACGTCAACCCATCTACCAAGTTTCATCGCTTTAACCGCCTTTGGCAATGAATTATCGCATTTTTTCGGTTTTTCGAAATTTTCGATATCGAAAAAGTTCATTTTAAATAGCGATCTGAGATGAGTGCCCAGGAATCTACATACAAAATTTCATCAAGATACCTCAAAATTTACTCAAGTTATCGTGTTAACGGACAGACGGACGGACGGACGGACGGAAGGACGGACGGACGGACGGACATGGCTCAATCAAATTTTTTTTCGATACTGATGATTTTGATATATGGAAGTCTATATCTATCTCGAGTGCTTTATACCTGTACAACCAACCGTTATCCAATCAAAGTTAATATACTCTGTGAGCTCTGCTCAACTGAGTATAAAAACCAAAAAATTGTTTGTCTTCATATTTTTTTTACGATGGGAGGCCAAGAATCAAATATAGAAAAACCAAAGGCAAACGTTGTAAACTCAGTCCAAGTAGTAGACCATACTGGGGCACTAGATACTATTAAGATCATACTTCTAATCATCTGCGTAGTCAGTTGCATCAGTTTGTTTCTGAAACTCTACTCAACCCATAATAAATTCCTAAAAAAGCGATATGCTAGCCGCGCAGACGGTTTAGATAAGGTTTAACTAAATTGTAACTGCCATCCCCAATGGGCAAATGGGAAGATACCGTTAAACTACTCATAGAAGAAAAAACGATAGGAGAAAAATCTTACAAATGTATTAATAAAAATACAAAATTTAAGGCAGAAACAGTAGTACAGCATCTTAAAATAATAGTTGAAGCATTTAACTAAATAGGAAAAATAATTCAACAGTTAAATGGTAAACTCAACGGCAATCGAAAAGACCAAGCATATCAAATTTTTTCCAGCACTAGAGAAAAATTGGTGTCTTCACTGGCAAGATATGATATAGAATTCATAGCACCAGCGAGTTTCAAGAAGGAAAAAGAAATAGACTATAGCACATTCCTTCTGGAGTCAGCATCCGATTTAGAAGAAGAACCAAAGGTAGAACAAAAATAAGAAGAAAAACAGGAACAAAAGGAAATTTTAATAGAGACGCCAAAGTACCAAACAAGAAAAGACAAAATGGCTCAAACCACAGTAGAGTTATTAAAAACGGCTTCGTCAATTCTACCTGAGTTTGATGGTAAACATGAGAACTTACATAGCTTCTTAGACGCACTAGATATCCTAGAACAAATTAAGGATACTAACGAGACAATAGCAGTCTCCATGATAAAAACTAAGCTCAAGGGAACAGCTAGAAACCTTTTGAGCACTGAAAATTCAATACTAGCAATAAGGCAAAAGTTGAGTTCAGCAACTAAAGGTGAATCTGTAGCAGTTTTGACGGCAAAACTCCTAAACGTCCAACAGCGCATTAAAACAGCTAACCAGTACCCTGCCGAAATCGAAAAATTAAAAAAATCGTTGGAAGGTGCTTACATATCAGACGGTCTTGCACCGGAATAGGCAACCAAATATGCCACACAATCAGCTCTAAAGGCCATGTGTAAAAAGTCGGCTAACGAAAGAGTTAAACTGATAATGCAAGCAGGAACGTTCACACCTATGAACGAGGCTATCTCAAAATTCACGAATAGCTGTACCGAAGCCACGGGTAACCCAAATACAGTGTTACGCCTGACGCGCTCACAAGGTAATTACCGAGGTAACTTCCGAAGAAGCTACCAAAATAATAATTATCGAAGTAACCAAAACCGAAGATATTGCGGTAACACTACCAGATATAATAACAACAATAGTAATAGACAAAATAATAATATCCAAAGACGTAATTTTGGAGGCCAGTCAAGATCATCCAATCAGAGTAACACAAGCAATCTCCGTAATATAAACAAACAGAAAAACCTGCAAACTCCACTCCAACAGTAAATTCTAACGGTAATAAAATATGCACATTCAACTTGCATCTAAACAGCTACATATCTTCCAATACTACCCTAAATAAGTCAACTTCCACGTTCCTGATAGATACAGGAGCGGATATCTCAATAATAAAGAAGGGTCAAATTGACAGTAATGTCACAATAAACAACTCACAGATGACGTATTTAAAAGGTATCGGCCGAGGCATAACAAACACACTTGGAACAGTAAAAGCAGATCTAACAGATGATAGTATTTTAATACGACATACATTTCACATAGTAGAAGACAATTTCCCAATCCCATGTGATGAAATTTTGGGACTCGAATTCATTAAAAAATATAATTGCATTTTAGATTATAATTAAAATGGGAACAGCCTAATACTGCGACCATATGACTACCCAGAAGATATAGTTATACAAATGACAAATAAACCAACAATTAAGAGCATTACAATACCCGCAAGGGCCGAAGTAATTAGACAGGTTCATATCAATAGCCACAATAAGGAACTATTAATACCTCATCAAGAATTGACTAATGGCACTTTTGTAGCCAACACGATAGTAAACTTAAATCAAGCTCTAATAAGAATAATAAATACAACAGATAAACATGCAATCATTCAAGATTATGAAATCAAAACAGAAAGTTTAGAGGATTATGTAATAATTGAAAATACACCTCACTGTAAAGCTAATAATAAAGAAAAGTAAGAAAGATTGAATAAAAATTTCCCACCATTCGCTAGTAAATCACTCAACACATTATGCTCAGAATTCGTTGATATATTCTCATTAGAAACTGAACCAATTACGACCAACAACTTTTACAAACAAAAGTTGCATCTGAAGGATAACACTCCTGTGTATGTTAAAAATTGTAGACTAACCAAGCACATAAGAATGAAATAAATAAATCAACCCCTATTTTATTGGTACCAAAAAAATCTGTTCCGGGAAAACAAGAAAAAAGGTGGAGATTAGTTGTTGATTTCAGACAAGTAAATAAAAAATTAACAGCTTCTTCTTCTTCCCTTTGCCTAGAAAGGATGATATTCTGGATCAATTGGGAAGAGCGAAATATTTCTCATGCCTAGATTTAATGTCAGGATTTCACCAAATAGAAATCAGCCCAGAATTAAGAGATATCACATCCTTCACAGCGGACAACGGTACCTATCGTTTCAAGAGATTACCTTATGGCCTCCAAGTAGCGCCAAACCCATTCCAGAGGATGATGACATTGGCATTCGCAGGTCTAAAACCATCACAAGCATTAATATACATGGACGATTTAGTCGTATTAGGATGCTCTGAAAAACATATGATTAACAAGTAAGGAAGGCTAAGTTCGGGTGTAACCGAACATTACATACTCAGTTGAGAGCTATGGAGACAAAATAAGGGAAAATCACCATGTAGGAAAATGAACCTAGAGTAACCCTGTTTGTACGATATGGGTATCAAATGGAAGGTGTTAATGAATTTTTTAAAAGGGCATGGGCCTTAGTTCTATAGGTGGACGCCTTTTCGAGATATCGCCATAAAGGTGGACCAGGGGTGACTCTAGAATTTGTTTGTACGATATGGGTATCAAAAGAAAGGTGTTAGTGAGTTTTTTAAAAGGGCGTTGGCCTCAGTTCTATAGGTGGACGCCTTTTCGGGATATTGCCATAAAGGTGGACCAGGGTTGACTCTAGAATTTGTTTGTACGATATGGGTATCAAATGAAAGGTGTTAATGTGTATTTTAAAAGGGAGTGACCCTTAGTTCCATAGGTGGACGCCGTTTCGAGATATCGCCCTAAAGTTGGACCAGGGGTGACCCTAGAATTTGTTTGTACGATATGGGTATCAAATGAAAAGGAGTTAATAAGCATTTTAAAAGGGAGTGGGCCTTACTTCTATAGGTGAACGCCTTTTCGAGATATCGCCATAAAGGTGGACCAGGGGTGACTCTAGAATGTGTTTGTACGATATGGGTATCAAATTAAAGGTGTTACTGAGGGTTTTAAAAGGGAGTGGTGGTAGTTGTATAGGTGGCCGCCTTTTCGAGATATCGGCATAAAGGTGGACCAGGGGTGACTCTAGAATGCGTTTGTAGAATATGGGTATCAAACGAAAGGTTATTAATGAGTATTTTAAAAGGGAGTGGGCCTTAGTTCTATAGGTGGACGCCTTCTCGTGATATAGCCATAAAGGTGGACCAGGGGTGACTCTAGAATATGTTCGTACGATATGGGTATCAAATGAAAGGTGTTAATGATTATTTTAAAAGGGCGTGGGGCTTAGTTCTATAGGTGGACGCCTTTTCGAGATATCGCCCTAAAGGTGGACCAGGGGTGACTCTAGAATGTGTTTGTACGATATGGGTATCAAATTAAAGGTATTAATGAGGGTTTTAAAAGGGAGTGGCCCTTAGTTGTATATGTGAAGGCGTTTTCGAGATATCGACCAAAATGTGGACCAGGGTGATCCAGAACATCATATGTCGGTTACCGCTAATTTATTTATATATGTAATACCACGAACAGTATTCCTTCCAAGATTCCAAGGGCTTTTGATTTCGCCCTGCAAAGTTTTTCATTTTCTTCTACTTAATATGGTAGGTGTCAAACCCATTTTACCAAGTTTTTTTCTAAAGTTATATTTTACGTCAATAGACCAATACAATTACCATGTTTCATCCCTTTTTTCGTATTTGGTATATAATTATGGCATTTTTCGTAATTTTCGATATCGAAAAAGTGGGCGTGGTCATAGTCGGATTTCGGCCATTTTTTACACCAATACAAAATGAGTTCAAATAAGTACGTGAACTGAGTTTAGTAAAGATCTATCGATTTTTGCTCAAGTTATCGTGTTAACGGCCGAGCGGAAGGACAGACCGTGGACTGTGTATAAAAACTGGGCGTGGCTTCTACCGATTTCACCCTTTTTCACAGAAAACAGTTATCGTCCTAGAATCTAAGCCTCTACCAAATTTCACAAGGATTGGTCAATTTTTGTTCGACTTATGGCATTAAAAGTATCCTAGACTAATTAAATGAAAAAGGGCGGAGCCACGCCCATTTTGAAATTTTCTTTTATTTTTGTATTTTGTTGCAACATGTCATTACTGTAGTTGAATATTGACATAATTTACTTATATACTGTAAAGATATTAACTTTTCTTTTAAAATTTGAATTTTAAAAAACTTTTTTTTAAAAAGTGGGCGTGGTCGTTCTCCTATTTTGCTAATTTTTATTAAGCAGACATATAGTAATAAGAGTAACGTTCCTGACAAATTTCATCATGATATCTTCAACGACTGCCAAATTACAGCTTGCAAAACTTCTAAATTACCTTCTTTTAAAAGTGGGCGGTGCCACGCCCATTGTCCAAAATTTTACTAGTGTGCGTCATAAGTTCAACTCACCTACCAAGTTTCATTGCTTTATCCATATTTGATAATGAATTATCGTACTTTTTCGATTTTTTGAAATTTTCGATATCGAAAAAGTGGGCGTGGTTATTGTCCGATATCGTTCATTTTGAATAGCGATCTGAGATGAGTGCCCAGGAACCTACGTACCAAATTTCATCAAGATACCTCGAAATTTACTCGTTATCGTGTTAACGGACGGACGGACGGACGGACGGACATGGCTCAATCGAATTTTTTTTCGATACTGATGATTTTGATATATGGAAGTCTATATCTATCTCGATTCCTTTATACCTGTACAACCGACCATTATCCAATCAAAGTTAATATACTCTGTGAGCTCTGCTGAACTGAGTATAAAAACAATTACCCATTGCCCATGCCTCAAGATCATTTACAAAAGGCGAAATAAACAAAGCCACGATCGAAAAAGAATTAGCGGCCATATGTTTATGGCAGAAAATTCACAGTGAAAACGGATCATCGACCTTTAACGTATTTATTCTCAATGAAAATCCCTTCATCTAAATTAACTAGAATCAAGTTAGATTTGGAAGAGTATGACTTTGGATTGGAGTACATAGCCGGAAAAGAAAATTACGTGGCAGACGCTCTGTCACGAATAGATATCAATGATTTGAAAGAAATGTCAGTACAGGCATGTAAAATAATGAAAGTCACGACAAGATCGCAACTAAAAAGAATTCCAGTAATAACAGTAATAGAAATGAAGAGAATAAAAGTCAAAAAGAGAACCCTATAATATACGAAGTTCTTAATAAATGTGAAGTTCGTTTTCGATCCTCCGAAATTATATTTCAACAAGTAAGGAAGGCTAAGTTCGGGTGTAACCGAACATTACATACTCAGTTGAGAGCTATGGAGACAAAATAAGGAAAATCACCATGTAGGAAAATGAACCTAGGGTAACCCTGGAATGTGGTTGTATGACATGTGTATCAAATGGAAGGTATTAAAGAGTATTTTAAGAGAGAGTAGGCCATAGTTCTATGGATGGGCGCCATTTAGGGATATCGCCATAAAGGTGGACCAGGGCTGACTCTAGAATGTGTTTGTACGGTATGGGTATCAAATGAAAGGTGATAATGAGTATTTTAAAAGGGAATGGGTTTTAGTTCTATAGGTGAACGCCTTTTCGAGAAATCAACATAAAGGTGGACCAGGGGTGACTCTAGAATATGTTTGTACGATATGGGTATCAAATGAAAGCTGTTAATGAGTATTTTGAAAAGGAGTGATCCTTAGTTCCCTAGGTGGACGCCGTTTCGAGATATCGCCATAAAGGTGGACCAGGGGTGTCTCTAGTTGTACGATATGGGAATCAAATGAAAGGTGTTACTGAGCGTTTTAAGAGGGAGTGGGCATTAGGTCTATAGGTGGACGCCTTTTCGAAATGTCGCCATTAGGGTGGGCCAGGGGTGACTCTAGAATGTGTTTGTACGATATGGGTATCAAACGAAAGGTGTTACTGAGCATTTTAAGAGGGAGTGGGCATTAGGTCCATAAGTGGACGCCTTTTCGAGATATCGCCATTAGGGTGGGCCAGGGGTGACTCTGGAATGTGTTTGTACGATATGGGTATCAAATGAAAGGTGGTAATGAGTATTTTAAAAGGGAGCAATCCTTAGTTCTATAGGTGGACGCCTTTTCGAGATATCGCCATAAAGGTGGACCAAGGGTGACTCTAGAATGTTTTTGCGATATGGGTATCAAACGAAAGGTGTTACTGAGCATTTTAAGAGGGAGTGGGCACTAGGTCTATAGGTGGACGCCTTTTCGAGATATCGCCATTAGGGTGGGCCAGGGGTGACTCTAGAATGTTTGTACGATATGGGTATCAAACGAAAGGTGTTACTGAGCATTTTAAGAGGGAGTGGGCATTAGGTCTATAGGTGGACGCCTTTTCGAGATATCGCCATTATGGTGGGCCAGGGGTGACTCTAGAATGTTTGTACGATATGGGTATCAAAGGAAAGGTGTTACTGAGCATTTTAAGAGGGAGTGGACATTAGGTCTATAGGTGGACGCCTTTTCGAGATATCGCCATTAGGGTGGGCCAGGGGTGACTCTAGAATGTTTTTACGATATGGGTATCAAACGAAAGGTGTTACTGAGCATTTTAAGAGGGAGTGGGCATTAGGTCCATAAGTGGACGCCTTTTCGAGATATCGCCATTAGGGTGGGCCAGGGGTGACTCTGGAATGTGTTTGTACGATATGGGTATCAAATGAAAGGTGGTAATGAGTATTTTAAAAGGGAGCAATCCTTAGTTCTATAGGTGGACGCCTTTTCGAGATATCGCCATAAAGGTGGACCAAGGGTGACTCTAGAATGTTTTTGCGATATGGGTATCAAACGAAAGGTGTTACTGAGCATTTTAAGAGGGAGTGGGCACTAGGTCTATAGGTGGACGCCTTTTCGAGATATCGCCATTAGGGTGGGCCAGGGGTGACTCTAGAATGTTTGTACGATATGGGTATCAAACGAAAGGTGTTACTGAGCATTTTAAGAGGGAGTGGGCACTAGGTCTATAGGTGGACGCCTTTTCGAGATATCGCCATTAGGGTGGGCCAGGGTGACTCTAGAATGTGTTTGTACGATATGGGTATCAAATGAAAGGTGGTAATGAGTATTTTAAAAGGGAGTAATCCTCAGTTCTATAGGTGGACGCCTTTTCGAGATATCGCCATAAAGGTTGACCAAGGGTGACTCTAGAATGTTTGTACGATATGGGTATCAAACGAAAGGTGTTACTGAGCATTTTAAGAGGGAGTGGGCATTAGGTCTATAGGTGGACGCCTTTTCGAGATATCGCCATTAGGGTGGGCCAGGGGTGACTCTAGAATGTTTGTACGATATGGGTATCAAACGAAAGGTGTTACTGAGCATTTTAAGAGGGAGTGGGCATTAGGTCTATAGGTGGACGCCTTTTCGAGATATCGCCATTATGGTGGGCCAGGGGTGACTCTAGAATGTTTGTACGATATGGGTATCAAAGGAAAGGTGTTACTGAGCATTTTAAGAGGGAGTGGACATTAGGTTTATAGGTGGACGCCTTTTCGAGATATCGCCATTAGGGTGGGCCAGGGGTGACTCTAGAATGTTTTTACGATATGGGTATCAAACGAAAGGTGTTACTGAGCATTTTAAGAGGGAGTGGGCATTAGGTCTATAGGTGCACGCCTTTTCGAGATATCGCCATTAGGGTGGACCAGGGTTGACTCTAGAATGTGTTTGTACGATATGGATATCAAATTAAAGGTATTGATGAGGGTTTTAAAAGCGAGTGGCCCTTAGATGTATATGTGAAGGCGTTATCGCGATATCGACCAAATGTGGATCAGGTGATCCAGAAAATCATCTGTCGGGTACTGCTAATTTATTTATATATTCAATAACACTAACAGTATTCCTGCCAAGATTCCAAGGGCTGTTGATTTCGCCTTGTAGAACTTTTTCACTTTCTTCTACTTAATATGGTAGGTGTCACACCCATTTTACAAAGTTTTTTCCAAAGTTATATTTTGCGTCAATAAACCAATCCAGTTACCATGTTTCATCCCTTTTTTCGTATTTGGTATAGAATTATGGCATTTTTTTAATTTTTCGTAATTTTCGATATCGATAAAGTGGGCGTGGTTATGGTCGGATTTCGGCCATTTTTTATACCAAGATAAAGTGAGTTCAGATAAGTACGTGGGCTAAGTTTAGTAAAGATATATCGGTTTTTGCTCAAGTTATTGTGTTAACGGCCGAGCGGAAGGACAGACGGTGGACTGTGTATAAAAACTGGGCGTGGCTTACACCGATTTCGCCCATTTTCACAGAGAACAGTTAACGTCATAGAATCTATGCTCCTACCAAATTTCAAAAGGATTGGTAAATTTTTGTTCGACTTATGGCATTAAAAGTATTCTAGACACACTAAATGAAAATGGGCGGAGCCACGCCCATTTTGAAATTTTCTTTTATTTTTGTATTTTGTTGCATCATATCATTACTGGAGTTGGATTTTGACTTAATTTACTTATATACAGTAAAGATATTAAATTTTTTGTTAAAATTTGAATTAAAAAAAATTTTTTTTTAAAAAGTGGGCGTGTTCTTTATCCAATTTTGCTAATTTTTATTTAGCACATATATAGTAATAGTAGTAACGTTCTTGCCAAATTTCATCATGATATCTTCAACGACTGCCAAATTACAGCTTGCAAAACTTTTAAATTACCTTCTTGTAAAAGTGGGCGGTGCCACGCCCATTGTCCAAAATCTTACTAATTTTCTATTCTGCGTCATAACGTCAACCCATCTACCAAGTTTCATCGCTTTAACCGCCTTTGGCAATGAATTATCGCATTTTTTCGGTTTTTCGAAATTTTCGATATCGAAAAAGTGGGCGTGGTTATAGTCCGATATCGTTCATTTTAAATAGCGATCTGAGATGAGTGCTCAGGAACCTACATACCAAATTTCATCAAGATACCTCAAAATTTACTCAAGTTATCGTGTTAACGGAAGGACGGACGGACGGACGGACGGACATGGCTCAATCAAATTTTTTCTGGATCCTGATTATTTTGATATATGGAAGTCTATATCTATCTCGATTCCTTTATATATGTACAACCAACCGTTATCCAATCAAACTTAATATACTCTGTGAGCTCTGCTCAACTGAGTATAAAAAAGGAAAGAAAATTTGTAGTTAAATAAATATAGAAAATCAAATTGTTGAGGCGAAGATTGACTTAGGCCAATTCTTTACCAGGCTTATGGAAAAAGCCGGCAATTTGGGAATTAAGAAAATATAGTTGTCCTTAGGAGACAAATTGTTTAATTATACTCGAGTAGGCACATTTAAAGAAATAGGTACCAAAGTTCTCAAAAATTTAACTATTGCATTAACTCCGCAGGTTGTGCATGTGACGGAAAATGATAAAATTAAAAAGATTCTTCAAAAATATCACGATGATCCTGTTAATGGTGGCCACCCAGGAATCAATCGTACAACTAATAAAATAAGACAAAAATATTACTGGAAAAATATGAAAAATGATATAAGAAAATATATAAAGAAATGCGTCAATTGCAATAAAAATAAAATTTATAAAAATTTAAAGGAACCAATGATTTTGACTGAAACACCACCAAAGGCGTTCGAAACAGTACAAGTAGATACAATCGGACCTTTACCAAGATCATTAAATGGAAACGAATACGCTGTCACTCTAATATGTGATTTGACTAAATACTTAGTTGCAATTCCTATACAGAGCAAACATGCAAAAACAGTAGCCAGAGCCATATTCGACAATTTCATATTAATTTATGGAAGTATGAAAACAATAATAACGGATATGGGATCTGAATATAAAAATAGCCTGTTTGAAGAATTATGTAAACTTCTCAATATTGAGCACAAAACATCTACGCCGTATCACCACCAAACTTGAGGCACTGTTGAACGTAGCCATAAAACTTTCAATGAATATGTGCGTTCATACATATCCATTAACAAAGATGACTGGGATGAATATCTCAAATATTTTGCATATTGTTACAATACTACTCCGTCTACAGTCCATAACTATTGTCCATTCCAATTGATCTTTGGCAAAAACCCCAGACTTACGAATTTTTACAAGAAAATACGGTAAGCCCATTATACAATTACGAGGCTTACGATAAAGAAATTAAATATAGGTTACAAATAGCACAGGATAGAGCCTTTAAATTAGTAGAAGAGGATAAAGAAAAACAAAAGATTAGTTATGATAAAAATATTCACTATAAGGAAATAAATATAAGAGATGTAGTGTTAGTAAAAAACGAAACAGGTCATAAGTTAGATAATAAATATAAAGGGCCCTATAAGGTAGAAGAAATCGATGACAAGGAAGAAAATACTAATAATAAAAATAATGACACTTCAATCCGATCTAGAATAGGAAATAAGGATAAGCAAAAATTTCTCAGTAACATAGAGAATAGCAATATCATAAATAATAAGAAAATAAAAATACACAAAAATAGACTTAAATTAGTTGAATAAGAAAATGTTCAACCTACAAACATAAAATACAAAAGTAGAATTAATTTATAAAACTAGAATGCTCATGCATTCTCCAAATGCATAAGCATTCTGAAAAAAAGGGAGATGTAGTGTAAACAGCCAACAATTTAATCCCAAATATTTAAATCAGTCTAATATGCTACCCTGCTACAAAAATAGTCTAAATATTCATCAAGACATAAATATGCATTTGATAATTAATGCTGACATAGCCATTAATACAGGTGTGTGTACAACATACAACCAAACAAATTTAAATTCTAGAAAATTTGCAAACATTGCATTTCCCATAGAAGTCACAGCTCAACACAGATGTGTAGGTAAATATTTTGTGTCGAGTTGTATGTAGGTATGTAAGTATTAAAAATTTAATATAAATAAGCTGCAATATTTGAATAAAGAGGCATTCATGCATTCACTCATTGACACTTACACCTCATAAAACACTCTATTCATTTCTCCACATTGTGTAAAGCATCTCACAATCATAAGTACTTGCAAAAGCTTCTCTATACTATATTCAGAGGACATGTGTTTTACTTTCATCAGGGTAACTCAAATAGCTTTGCAACAATTGATTTAAATCCTAGTTACATTGGACAAAGTACATATCAACCATTGATTGTGGCAATCCTTGTAACATTAAATATGTACTCAGCGCACTTTACCTCATTTGTGTTTTTGGTTGTGCACAGGGCACTAAGCATTAAACTTAGTTGTTTAGTGGTGGTCGGACAGCCACCAGTAGAGACTATGCCACTGAGGTGTGTTGACTGGATATTCGGTTAGGAGATCCAAAAAAATGATTCAGATCATGCGCATTAATATTCACTAAGGAATTTTGTCCTCATTATGTATGTATGTATATCTATTTGAAATTTTCGTACTTCACGAAATCGAATTTTTATATTGCTCCTATACAACACTGTATTTTTTTCGTAAAATAAGAGGTTGCAACTCTAGGAGGTATTGTATTGTCTGCCATTTTTTTGAAAAGTTTGCAGAGTTTCAGTTACACAATTCAAAAAGATTTGCATAGGTAGGGAAAACGTTGCGTCAGTCTGCTACTTCCCCCCGTAGTAAGGGGTGGCAGATACTGCGTGATGTATTTTGTTTTGTTTGTTAAGGCTTCGTTCAAGTCTGGCACTTCCCCCCACCAGTGGTAAGGGGTATAAGATACTGTTCGAGGTAAGGGAAATATCCACCCAGTGATATGCACTCCCGATTTCAACGACCCTTTGTAAGTCTGGTACTTCCCCCCACAAGTGGTAAGGGGTAACGGATACTGCTCAAGGTCAGGGAACTTTTTCCCTTTTCCAATTTTTTTTTTTTGTTCACGGTGAACCTGTTGCACACCCTGGTGCCCATTGCCCAGATATGTGTCAATGCAACTCAGCATCGGAAAGTAGCCGCAATGCTAGGACATAGGTTTTTTGTTTTGTTTGGATAATCCGAATCCATGCCCTGTTTGAAGCATTGAGACGTACTTAACAATCCCTTTGCACGATGAGCAGGTGGTGGAATAAATACCCTTTTTTTTCCAAAACAGGTGGATACATTGGATTTGGGAATCTTGCACGAGCCGGGCGTACACTATAGTGAGCGTATTGGCGGGTCATCGACGACAAAAGCATGGAGCGTAAGTAACGCTCAGGCACTCCGCCAGTCATTAATTGATTAAGTAATTAATTTTTAGGTAAGCGAAAAACGGGGTTTGAGCGAGGATTGGAACCTATTGAGGTTTTAGGGGTGTCGAGTTTGGACGCTCAGCTGATGCTTTTAATGAGGTGGAGAGGGATGGGATAGGCCGAATGGGTGCGGGCTAAAGAGGCCAACGTCATCTGTCCGCAGATAGTCATCGCCTTTTACCAGGCGCGGCTCACCTGGGATGATGACGAAGCTGTCACCTCGACAAGCGGCGACCTGGCCGAATAAGGTAGCTTAGTGTTCCCCCGTTTTTTTGTGATGACCGATTAAGTACAAAAAGTTGAATGCGATATATGTTTTTTATTTTGAAAGATCACGACCCTAGATCTAAGGTTTAATTAATTGTCTTACTGACAGAAGCATCTGAGTTTTAATTTAATTTGAAATAAACACATTTTTTGCCGAACGCGGCTTCATTGAACTTAAGTTTGATTTGGTGATAAAATAGCGGCCCAAGAGATAGCGAAGAACTGCTTGCTCTTGGTTAGCCGAGAGATGGGGTTTAGTTTATTTCCAGCAAGATAGGGACATGAAAAGGGTCCTCGCTATAGGTTGAGCCTGCCTTTTTCAGGATCGTTCAAGCTTTACAATATGATTAGGAGAAAGTCTTGTGTTAGGTTGGAGCAATGCCGTGGTTGTGAGTCGGAGACTCAATATCCTCACAAAAAACCAGTCAGTGGACAGGATAGCGTACGACTGGATGCCGTCAGTTGAAGAATGGGGTCCGCAGCTAAAGTTCAGCAGATACCGGTTACCGGAATTTCGAGGACTATAAGGAAACGAGGGTGAGTATTACTTTGACCTTTTACTAAGATAGCTTGGTCGATGTATGCCGAGCTGGTTATTACTGATTTTTTTGATTTTACTGCATGTTGCTGGGTTCAGTTGGCCTCGTGCCTGTGGCCGAGAGATAGTATATGCTGTGGCAGATCGGTACTGCGTTAGGGATCTGGTATCCTCGCTCGGGGTGAGCGAGTGAATCATGGCATCATGGTTTCTTCAATGGGCCCCCGGTTAGTATTATTATGAAGCCTAAGTTTTGCCTTTTGGTTTTTCGAGCTTTTGCTAAGCTCCCACGCGTCCTTGTGCCTCTCGCTCCCTCTCCCCATTACACACCAGTAGTAAGGTGTAGGATTCCCCCTCCGGTAGACTAGTTACGAGACCGGGGGTAGAGAAAAAGAAAGAGAAAGGAAAAAAAAATAAGATATAGGATTGCCCTCCGGTAGACTCGTCACGAGACCGGAGTGGTTGATTATAATTAGGGTCTCGGGAGAGACGCAAGCTTAGGGATAACGGGGCATCACGACGTGTGGTTGAACGCGTCTTCATGTCCCGCGCTCCCTTTCCTCATTGCCATCGCGTAGTACGCCTTAGGTATCCCCTCCGGTAGACTCGCACCATCACGAGACCGGGGGGTCGATTATAATATATGGAACGGGAGAAACACAGGCTTAGGGATAGAGAGACACGAAGACGCGGGTTCCTGGATATGCTTTGAGGGCTATCACTAACCGTGGGCCTCTGATTTTAGGTAGTCTGGGGTAAATAGACATTTCATCCTCCTTGTCGTGGGACGGAAGGAGTACCAATTTCGCAATTGGTTTAGTTATTTGTCCCTTGGTTGTATGGACGTCAAAAACACGCACACTCTTATCAGAGCCTGGGTGTATGTTGACGATTCTCCCCATTCTCCACTCATTGGGTTGGAGGTTGTCCTCCTTGATAACGAATAGGTCTCCGGGTTTTAGATTGGATTGTGGATGTTTCCACTTGTATCGTTTATTGGATATCGGTGAGATATTCCGATTTCCATCTTTTGCAGAAAGTATGGTGCAGGGTCTTCATTTTCTGCCATCTGTTAATTATTGAGGCAGGATTCTCGTCACAGTCGAGTTCGGGTGGTGCGAAGAGATACACATCCACGAGAAAGTGGCCTGGAGTAAGCGGCTCCAGGTCGGAAAGTTCGTTGGACAAGGGACTCAGTAGTCTGGAGTTAAGGCATGCCTCTATTCGGCATAGTAGAGTCGTAAACTCCTCGAATGTATATTTGTGGCGTGACGCTATTTTCTTATAATGGGTTTTAAAACTTTTTATCCCTGCTTCCCACAAGCCTCCCATGTGAGGAGCACCTGGGGGTATGAAATGCCATTCGAGAGATTGATGGCTATATTTACTCATTGTGTCGTCCCTTGCTTCCCGCAGAAATGCCTTGAACTCCGATCGTAAGGATCGCGAAGCTCCGACAAAGTTAGTACCATTGTCGAAGTAGATGTTTTTTGGGCATCCACTTCTGGATACAAATCTGGCGAAGGCAGCCAGGAAGGACCCGGTACTAAGGTCGTTTGTCGCTTCAAGATGAATAGCTTTCGTCGAAAAGCAGACGAACAAACAAACATATCCCTTTGAGGTCCTACACCCTCTCCCTCGACTTTATGTCAAATGGTCCGGCGAAACCTTAACCCCCGCAAGGGCACCCCAGATATCTCACCAGAAGAAAATAAGATGGTAAAAGCCCGGCTTATTCGTTTAACGCAGAAACGATGCTACGCTGAAGAGTATCGGATGCTAGCTTCAACTGATGCCGTGAGCTCAAAGAGTTCCATCCGCAACCTCAACCCCTTCCTCGATGCGGACGGAATAATGCGCGTGGGAGGAAGATTGGAGCTGTCGACGATACCCTACAACGAACGTTGTCCAATTATTCTCCCATACGACTGCGAGTTTTCGCGGCTTGTAGTAAAATTTTCCCATTTGATTTCCCTACACGGGGGAAATCAACTAATGCTACGACTTTTGCCATCAGGATATTGGATCGTGAAGCTAAAAAATTTGATAAAAAATATAATAAACAATTGCAAAGTTTGTCTCATCTAGAGGAAAAGGGCTTGTGAGCAGTTGATGGCAGCACTACCGCCAGAACAAACGGAGCTCTCCCGACCCTTCACTAATACCGGAATCGATTTCACTGGTCCGTTCGACATCAAAAATTATACGGGCAGGGCATGCCTATTAACGAAATGTTATGTCTGCGTGTTTGTTTGCTTTGCTACGAAAGCAATACGAAAGCAATACACTTAGATGCAACAAGCGATCTATCGACAACCACATTTCTGCCTGCATTTGCGCGGTTCATATCTCGGCGAGGCTGTCCCCACCAGGTGTATTCGGACAGTGGGACGAACTTTTTAGGAGCAAACAAGGCATTAAGGCAAGACCTTCGGAATTTCATGACTGAAGCTGCTCGGCATACCACGATGTCATATGCCCATCAAGAAATCCACTGGCATTTTATCCCACCAGGAGAACCCCACATGAGAGGGCTATGGGAAGCAGGGGTGAAGAGTTTCAAAACCAATTTCTGCAAAATTTCAACTACCATGCGATTCACAATGGAGGAATTATCACTCACTCACTCTACTCGCTAAAATAGAAGCCTGTCTGAACTCGAGACCGATCAGTCCGGTGTCTGACAACCCCGACTGCATTGAACCCCTCACCCCTAGACACTTTCTGATTGGAAGCCCCATACTCTCGAATGCAGAACCAGAGGTTCAAGGCACACCGATGTCAATCGTCAACCGATGGCAAAAGCTCAAAGCTATTCATCAAGGATTCTGCCAACGATGGAAGGGAGAGTACTTGAAGGAGCTACATAAGAGGGTTAAGTGGCAACACTCCCAATGAAATCTTGAGGTTAACGATCTAGTGATTATCAAAGAGGATAATTTACCCGCTAATGAATGGCGACTTGGTAGAGTGGTGAAGGTTTTCCCAGGCCAAGATAATCGAGTACGGGTGGTAGAAATACGCACAGCCCGTGGTGTGATTACACGGCAAATAGTTAAATTAGTCCTACTACTTATCGAAACCCCTAAGTAACCAATTCTCTCTTTTCAGCTTTCTTTTTTCTTCTTTCAGATAAAAGTGGTTCAAACCAAACTGGTCCGAGCCAATAATAAAAATACCCATCGATGCCCCTTATGTCAGCACAGATGCCCCTTATGTCAGCACAACCACCGACTTCTGTTCTGTCGCCAACTGCGCCGTATGGAACCTGAGGAGAGACTACGCGCCGTCCTCCTCCACTACCATTGTGCCAATTCCCTGTCACCGCGCCATGTAACGCGCAATTGTCCATCAACAGGGCGATGTGGCAGATGTCATGAGCAGCATCACAGCCTTTTCCACCTATGGGAGACACCACGGCGAGAGGATGACGTGCCAAAGGGCCTTGACGAGGTGAAAAATCGGCCAAGTCAGCGACCGCGACCATACCGGGCTCGAGAGAAGGGAGTCAAGTGAAGAAATACTGGAGATTGATGCCAGCGATGAAGACCTCCAGCAAATAAATGCTCTTGTGCCAGTCACCGCCGAAACACCGGTACTCAGACCACCCCTGTCGGGTATCATAGTTTCTCGGCCGCCTCCTCCGCCCCACCAGCGTCGAGCACAGCGACACCAACGAAGACGCGTCGCACAACAAGGTTCACCCCGAGGGCTAAGAGATGCTCGAGAGCGAATTCAATGGTCTGCCAGAAATGCTACGGGGTTTTCTGTCCTTATGCTTACGTTGGTGACCAAAGTAATGACGAGGGGGCGAACTCATGCAGTACGCGCGCTCCTCGACCTTGGACAACCCATATCCACCATATCTCGGGGCCTTGCACAACAACCCCATCTGCTGCCACGGAATGAAAGGGAACACTGCGGCCTTACCTTGAAGGGTCTGAATGAGAGGGTGCAAATCCAGGCAAAGGTCCTTGGGAGCCTCGTAAGGAGCGCCCCTGAGCGTACTATTGATGCGCGTGTCGCCGATGATTTCGACAACCTGCGCCTGGCAGACCCCTCATTCTACCGCTCAAGCGCAGTGTCTCTGATTCTGCGAGTAGACACGTGTGGAGCCATACTCCGTCCTGGACTTAATCCTGCGACCCCGACGCGACCGGCTGCTCAGAACACCGTTTTTGGATGCGTCATATTCGGAGTAACCCCATACTGACCTGGCAAGCAAATACCTTTAGCGTTAAGAAAAATTAATTTATAATGAAGTTTATACGTAATTGAATTTATAATGAAGTTTTTATATTAATATTGAATTTATATTGCAGGGATGCTGCAAGGCGGGCGGCATGTTAAAGCCTGCATTATCATCCCTAAACCTCACCTGGAGAGGTCGCTGGTAGAAACTCGCTGCAAGCACTCGTTGCGTTTCTTTTCCTTTTTTGGACTTTGCTCTACTAAAAACGGTTCCGTTAAATTGCATCAGTTTCTTAGGGCCTATAAAAGGGAGGAACAGCTATAGGCTCTCCCTTATTCTTTTACCAGCGACCACCAGGTGAGTGTTTTACCATACCATTTATTTTGCCATTATTTTGTGATTTACATATATTTTGAATAAAGGCCTGTGCGACAGGATAGCATATATATATATATATACCTACATCGTTGCATAGTTAATTTGCATCTTCCATTTGTTGTTGGACAGTTAGGTACAGCTGGTAAGTTTCGCATTATCCCGAGTTTCAAGAACCGGCTCCTTATAGGTTCCCCGTTTCCGGAATTCACGAGGAATTCCGGCCTCATTTATCCCCTCTCAACACTATTAACGTTGGCCGTAGGGCTCGAGGCATTAAATACTACGCGTACCTTTATAGTGGAACTTTCTGCTTTAATAATGTCGTGGTGGGGCAGGAAATAATCATCCGAATCGTCGAATAGGATGTTGTTTTTTATTTTTTTCATATGTTCGAGCGTTTCATATTCTGACAACACTCGAACATTTACCTAGCTCTGGGTTTGTTATTAGTCGTCCCTCACTCCGGAAGAATTGAGATCATGCTCGCTTCAGGGACGGTCCTAAATTAATATTGCTAGGGTAATCCTGCCGGAATGGTAGTGACACCGTGTATCTTCCATCTTCATCACGTTTCGTTGTTTCTTTAAATAATTTTTCGCAATACCTCTCCTCTTCGTTTAATATTTTGTTTTTGGGTACATTTTCTACCTCCCAGAAAGCTTTGAGTTGGTTGTCTAACGCAGCCTCGTTGTAGAAAGACATAATGCTCTTCGTTGGATTCGGTGATTCGATACGACCGGTTAGTATCCAACCGAACACTGTCCCTTGGGCTAAGAGTGTGTTTAGCACATTCTTTTTTATACCGCTCATTATAATTTTGGGATATGTGTCTCCGCCAATTATGAGGTCTACATCTTCGATGACGTAGAACCTCTTGTCTGCTGCCAAACCCAAGTCTGGGAATGCCTGCAGAGCCATTGCGTTGATATGGCAGGATGGCAGATTCCAAGTGAGTTTAGCTAGAACGAGAACGAGTGTAGTCAGGCTAAAGCAGGGATCCACTGGTGAACGTAATTCAATGTTGAATGCTTCTTTCACCTGAGCTGACACCGCATTTGTGCTGCCTGAAACCTGGGCATGCATTTTCTTCGCTGTCAAATTGATTCTACGTTTCAGTCTTTCAGTTATGAAGGGACATTCAGAGCCAGAATCAATTAATGCCCGCGCGGAGAAGTTGGTACCAATATGGTGGATGTGTAAGCGAGCAGTTCCTGATAGCACACTTGTGCTGGAATTGGCATGACAGGATTTGACATTCTGGTTCGTAGAGGAAGGTGGTTGTCCCGACTCCTGTCTTTTCCGTGCCTGTACCGAAGTTGATGGGGTATTATGCGCATCTTTGAAAGGATTGCGCACTGCCGGTTGCTGAGGTGTGTCCGCATGCAGGAGCGTATGGTGACGAGAGTGCCATTTGGAACAGTTGTACGAACTGGTGCAGCTCGTCACTGTGTGTCCTGCGGATAAACAGTTCAGACAGCCATTTGTGGATTTAACGAATTTAATCCTTTCTACCGGTGTTAAATCGCCAAAGCGTGAACACTTGCGTAATCTGTGCTCCGTAGATTTGCACATTTTACAACTTGATTTTATTGTTTGCTTGGATACTTTTGTTTGAAAAGCACCAAGTCTTTTAGTAGGGGATTCTGTCGATTGTCGCGACGCGTTTGATTTTCTCACTTTAGAAGTGGCATTCCCTGTAAAACCAGACACGGTATCAAGTGTCTGAAAACGGTTTGACAAGAATTTGTACATATCCTCCCACTACGATATGTCCGTTTTATGGTCAATGCTCTGCTCCATAGAGCCAACGTATTCTCTGGTAATTTTGTCGAGCATAAATATGTGATGATCGCATCCCAATTTGAAACATCGATCTGATGGGTTTTTAAGGCTATCTATCTTTTTTTTTTTAGATTAAATAAAATTTGTAGTTGCGAGTTTACGAGAATCCGTTTATTCTCGTATCTCTCACAGAGGTTTTTCCAGGCTGTTTCGAAGCCTTCATTTGTCAAGGGACATTTCTTTACGATGTCCTTTGCCTCGCCTTGAGTTTTTTGGTTAAGGTGGAACAACTTTTCTACCGGGCTTAAACAACTGTTAGTTTTATAGATGGCCGTGAACAGGTCACGAAACGTTGGCCAAAATAGGTAGTCGCCCTTGAATACCTCAGTATCGCGAGCTGGCAGGCGGATACTGTGTTCACGCGCACGCTCTCCTTCAGGTCGAACCTTTCCTGCTTCAATTTGGCTTGAAGTTCAGCCATGTTCGACATGCATCGCAGGAATACGGCATATGCCGCTTTATGCTCGATCTTGACCGCTGCAATTTTCTTTGCGTCGAGCGTGTCAGAGTCAAGCAACTCCTCGAGGGCGGTCTCTGCTTTTCCCACTTAGCTTGCAACTCTTTTTGCTGTATTGCAAGAGTGTGTATTGTGTGCAGAGCCGCATTCATATCAATAAAGTCGGCCTCGAACTTGATTATTCGATCGGCCAATCTAATATATGATTTCATGTTCATGGATTAAAATTTGTGATCAAATTAAAAGGGGGATCTAAAAACTGAAAAAACTGTGTGAATTACCCAACTAAAAACAATAAAATACGAGAAACTTTTATTTATTGCTTTGAATTTGTTTAATTTTCTGACTTTGCAGATTATTTTGTGCCGTAAAACAGAGAGCAGGGGGAGCAACACCAATGTGTATTGTGTGAAATAGAAAAGTGGGGGCCACTCGCCAATACACTTTCGATTTTTATTTTTTTTATTATAAAATGAGTGCGCCCGCTGATATGAAACTCGACGAAGGGTTTAAAAATTAATAAAAATCTTGTGCAAAAAGAGACTGTGTAACGAAAATTTATTAGATTAGTGCAAATTAGAGTGACACAAAGGGAAATTGAAAATTTTACGCAATCGAATAGCGTGAAAATTTCTTATATGAAAGTGAGGTTATGTGCACCTCTGCCTTGTGCTGTGTCCGGAGAGCCTTACCGCTGGTGGGGGGTCAGACCAGATAGTCACAAGGAATCTAACAACGTTAATGTTTCGCGTTTGCACTTCTTTTTCTTTTCGGCACTAAACTTTTTACAGTTTTCGCGGTTAATTAGAAATCACTACGCGTGTGGCACACAGTATATGGATTATGTTTTTACACGGTTTTTATTTTATTGTAATCCAAAAAAAAAAAATGTGGCAAAAAATATTGCACTTACTCTGAAATTTTTTGGTGATTTGTATACTGGTTTGGCGTGGCAAGTAGCTTGTGGTGTTGCAGTGGCTTCAGCTGTTTGGCTTCAGTGTTTTGACGCAAAGAATTATTTGCACCACGAATGTTTTGTAGCAGATGGTGTGTGTTACCAGGATTGTACCACCAAGATTATATCACCGAGGTATTTTGAAAAAGTTGTCGCGTAATGTGGATGACATGCATCACCAAAATTCGAAAATGCCAATTGTTATAGCTTCTAAGTGGACTGTATATACGATTGTGCTGGTTCCTTAAACGGTGAGAAGGACCAAATGTTCGGCCGGAGTGCGTCTGATCCTTGCGAGAGGTGGGCGCACCGGGTCGATCTCAATGAATGGGTATATGCGGGAATAAAATAATAGAAAGACGAGAATTTATCGTTATAATGGGTGAACTTTATTCAGTAAATATAAATAACTAGGGTACAATATTAGCTGAATATATTGGCAGGAAAAACGGCAGTGATCGCTGGCGGCAGATGCTTACAGAACGGCTGTTGAAATCCAAGAGCCCGGTTGTATAGAAAGCGACAACCGTTGACCCGCACACATACACGTGCATGTAAATGCATGCAAATGCATGTGACGGTGATGGTGTGGGTGGCTATAAGTTAAAGTCGAGTATCGAGTATCAAATCGCAGTTAGGAATCCTGCCTAGACATGATAGTTTGAGTGATTGACGCCTTGTTTAGTGGCCATAGAGTGGATCGCGCCCAAACTTCGTTTCAATGTGAAAATTGCAGAGAAATTTACCATATGAGTTGTGTTGTTGGTAGCTTGTCTGCCGGCCTAAACCATCTACACAATGCTGACAATATTTACATTTGTGGTTTGTGTGCTCCATCTCAACAAGATGAGTCTATTACTGCACATAACTCTTCTAGTGCAAATGCCTAATCCGCTATCAGCTAATGACAATTTTGCTTCACATAACTCTTCCTTACAACAACAACAAAAAGCTACTCTAGTGCAAATGCCTAATCCGCTAACTGCTAATGAAAATTTTGCTGAGTTGAAAATTTTTAACTCTCAATTGCTTTCTGCAATGATTGCTTTGTATAAAGAAAATGAGGGCTTACGAGAAAAAACAGATTCTCTTCAAGCTGAGGTGCGTGACTTGCAAAGTAAGCTCACTGAGAACAATTCTATTTTGTCTCATTTGCTCACGGAATTTGAGAAATTGTGCTGTGTAAACAGCAACTCGTCTACATCAAAGCAGTCAGCTTCTTCGTGCGTGTCAACAGTCGCTAGTGGCTCTGTCGACAGTGCTGTTCATCCACCATCGACAATGATGCCTAATAATGCTGCTGTTGCTAATACTTCAACTGCGTCTGGCTCTGCCGACGGCGTTGCTAAAGCTGTCGAGAGACTATACAACCAGGCTGATACTGCTTACTATGCACATCCACCATCGAATATTCTGCCTCATGATGCTGCTGCTGTTGCTACCTCTTCAGGTGCGGTGCCTACTCTTAATGCGACTGCTACGCCACTTATTTCGCCAACTCTGGTTACTGCTGACAAATCCGGTAGCTCAAACGAATGGAAACAGTGCGAAATAAAAGGAATCGAAGAAATAAAAATTTAAATAAAGATAAAAATGAACATAAAATTCAAAATGACAATGGTGATGCTGCCGCTGGTACAATTTCAATGCCTGAAGGTGTTAATAATAGTAATAATGCAGTCACGGTGAATGACAACATTAGACCCATCCAGGCATCCAATAACAATACTTCACCCCACGAGCCTATTGTTGATGCTGTTGAAATTGTTGATAATGAAAATGGACAGTTGACTGAGGTGATGCGTAAGGGGCGCAGGAATAATAGTAATAACAAACAGGCTCGCATTATTGGTACTAGTATTTGCGCTGACCTTGATGTTGCCGATCGCTATAAATGGTTTCATATTTCCTCTTTTTCACCATCTGTGTCAGAGGTTAATATTATAGATTATGTGGATAGGCAAACAAAGATAGAGGCGAAATTTCTATCATGTGCCAACTGGTTAAAAAAGATGTTTTGCTGTCTACTCTAAATCGAGTGAGTTTCAAGTTGGGTGTTCCTGAGTCGTCGTATGAGGAGGTGTTATGCTCAGATCTTTGGCCGGTGAACGTCGTGGTAAAGCCTTTTCAGTTTTTTCGAAGGGCTCATCGGAAGCCGCTACGGAGGTAGTAAGGCGTGACTCCCCCCCCCCCCCCCCCCCCCCCCTATTAAAAATATCATTGGGCTGAGAATTTATTATCAAAATCTGTCTGGCATGAGGACCAAAGCTGACCTGGGTTACAAGTTTAGTGCGCAGTTAGATTATAACATCTTCGTATTAGTGGAATCATGGCTTAATGAAAAATTTTTTGATTCTGAGTTTTTTGACTCCAACCTTTTTAATGTATTTCGCAAGGGTCGTGATGCAGAAAAAACTGGCCTCAATGAAGGCGGTGGTGTTTTAGTTGCTGTCAAACGTGAACTTCGAGCTTCTTTAGTGCAACTAAAAATTAATGATTCTTTGCTGGACCAGATCTGCGTTTGCTTAACTGGCACCACCTCGCAAGGTTCTCTGTATGTTATGGCATCATATGTACCACCTTCGAGCGCACTTGAGTTATACAAGGCTCACACAGACAATATTGTTTCTTAAGCTTTAAGTGATTTAAGTGATAACCATCTATGTGTGCTAGGTGATTTTAACCTATGTAATGTCAATTGGTCAGCCAGTTTATTAAGTAACGGCCTTATGCCTTCTAATCTTTCTGGAAATCATGAATTGTACCTCATTGATAATTTATTGAGCCTAAATTTATTTCAAATTAATAATAATGTTAATTCTCTAAACAGACTTTTAGATCTTTTATTTGTTAGTGATAATATTAATTGTGAAGTAAGGGAGTGCATGAACCCTATTACGCCTAGTGACAGGCATCATTTGCCTCTGATTACTACAGTTAACTTTTATTGTTTTGCTTCGGAGAATTTTGAAAGCAGTGTTTCTTTCAATTTTAATTCATTTGATTTCTCCAGTTTTAATGATTGCTTATTTCAAATAAACTGGGGGGAGCTACTTGAGGCACTTGATACTGCTGATAGCTTCCGCACTTTCAAAACTATTTTATACAACCACTGCTTGGATTGGATTCCGGTTAAAAGAAAAAGACCCTATACATTGCCATGGTATTCAAGGGACTTAAAGAAATTGAAGAATCTTAGGAACAAATACTTTAAAAAATTCATAAACACGAAGAATCATTTGTTTTTTACTAAATACTAGTTTTAGCTTAGGAGTTTCAACAATTTGGATAAGTATCTATACACCAATTACATTCGTAACATTGAGTCGAGCATTAAATCGGATCCGAAATCCTACTGGAATTACCTAAAGTCAAAAAAATGCTGCGCCAGTGTCCCTACAGGTGTTTTTTCTCGATGACAATTCTGCGAACTCTCCAACTGAAACAGCCAATTTATTTGCGGAGTTTTTCAAATCGAATTTTGACCCAGAAGATAATAATAATCAAATATTTGAATTTCCGAAGAGTCAGGACTGTGCTGTTAACTTTGGATCGTTATGTCTCTCTTCTGAGGATATTAGTAAAGCCATTAATAAACTAAAATCCTCCTATCGGTCTGATGCTGATGGCTTGTGCCCTATAGTGCTAAAGTCACCCCTGGTTCACCTTTATGGCGATATCTAGAAAAGTCGTCCACCTATAGAACTAAGACCAACTCCCTTTTAAAATACTCATTAACAACTTTCATTTGATACCCATATCGTACAAACAAATTCTAGAGTCACACCTGGTCCACCTTTATGGCGATATCTCGAAAAGGCGTCCACCCATAAAACTAAGGCCCACTCCCTTTTAAAATACTCATTAACACCTTTCGTTTGATACCCATATCGTACAAACAAATTCTAGAGTCACCCCTGGTCCACCTTTATGGCGATATCTCGAAAAGGCAGCCTCCTATAGAACTTAGGCCCACTCCCTTTTAAAATACTCATTAACACTTTCATTTGATACCCATGTCGTAAAAACAAATTCTAGAGTCAGCCCTGGTCCACCGTTATGGCGATATCACTAAATGGCGTCCATCTATAGAACTATGGCCCACTCCCTCTTAATGTGCTCTTTAATACCTTCCATTTGATACACATGTCATACAAACACATTCCAAGGGTACCCTAGGTTCATTTTACTACGAGGTGATTTTCCCTTATTTTGTCTCCATAGCTCTCAACTGAGTATGTAATGTTCGGTTACACCCCAACTTAGCCTTCCTTAATTGTTTTTTATTCTTTTTATCACCGACATTAGTAGTTGCTTCTCGTTCGCCAAGTGTTTGCTTTACGCTGATGACCTGAAGCTATTCTCAGCAATTAAGGGGCCAGATAATGCCTCAAGATTACAAAATGACATTAACAAACTCTGTCACTGGTGCGAGGAATCTCATCTTTCCTTGAACCTCGCCGAATGTTTCCACATTACTTATGCGAAAACAACTAGTACACTACATACTATTTACAGAATTTCAAATTGTGAGCTTCAGTGTGTTAATGAGATTAAAGATTGGTATTATCTTTGATAGTAAGTTCTCGTTTAACAATCACGTAAACTATATAACTGCTAAATCATATTCTATGCTTGGTTTCGTTAGGCGTAATACTATAAAATTCTCAGATCCGTATACGATCAAGTTATTATTCACGACCTTTGTTAGGTCGCGTTTGGAATATGCAGTTTTTATTTGGAGGCCAAGCCAACAGACAGCGGTAAATAGAATAGAGCGTATACAGAAGATCTTTCTTAAATATGCTCTTCGACCTTTAAACTTCTCTGAACCTATGCCTCCTTATTCTTCTCGTCTCTTGCTATTAAACCGTAAGACCTTGGTGGATCGTATATCTATTATCTGCTAAGTTTCGCTTATAACATTATTAATGGGTTTATTGACTGCCCGTAATTGCTGGAGCGGTTTCTATTTAATGTTCCTCAACGTTCTCTCCGAAATTTCTATCCCTTTTATGGTGATAATCTTAGAACTAATTATGCCTGTAATGCTCCTGTTGCCCGTGCTATACGTGAGTTTAGCTTACTAAGCGTTACGGTTTCCTTGGATTTTTCACTACCAAGGTTTAATTTTTAATTATTTTAAACTCTGCATTTTAAGTTCTCCGGTTCATATATGTATATAAGTTTCATACTTTTAGCTCTACATTTAATTTAAGAACTATTTAATATATTTAGTGTGTAAGGATTTATTCCATTGACTGCAAATAACTGAAATGAAATGAAAACGATTCTAAACAAGTAAGGAAGGCTAAGTTCGGGTGTAACCGAACATTACATACTCAGTTGAGAGCTATGGAGACAAAATAAGGGAAAATCACTTCATAGTAAAATGAACCTAGGATAACCCTGGAACGTGTTTGTATGACATGTGTATCAAATGGAAGGTATCAAAGCGTATTTTAAGAGGGAGTGGGCCATAGTTCCATAGATGGACGCCATTTAGGGATACCGCCATAACGGTGGACCAGGGCTGACTCTAGAATTTGTTTGTACGACATGGGATTCAAATGAAAGTGTTAATAAGTTTTTAAAAGGGAATGGGCCTAAGTTCTATAGGAGGACGCCTTTTCGAGATATCGCCATAAAGGTGGACCAGGGGTGACTCTAGAATTTGTTTGTACGATATGGGTATCAAACGAAAGGTGTTAATGAGTATTTTAAAAGGGAGTGGGCCTTAGTTCTATGGGTGGACAACTTTTCGAGATATCGCCATAAAGTTGGACCAGGGGTGACTCTAGAATTTGTTTGTACGATATGGGTATTGAAATATTCGAAGTAAAAGAAAATAATGTTTGACTTTGGAAGTCTGATAATAATTGATTTTATTGAAAAAATTCTTTCTCTTTTATAGGTAATTTCTTAACCTACACATTCATAATTATCCTAATACTAACAAACTAAAAATATGCACATTTGTAATGGTGGTATGCATACATGTAGATTTGTATTAATACTATGCATACATGTAGATTTGTATTAATACTATGCATACATGTAGATTTGTATTAATACTATGTGTACATGTTGATTTGTATTAATACTATGCATACATGTAGATTTGTATGCAAAGTCAGCAGATTGATATTCATGCAAAATGTTTGTATGTGAATATTTGGTTAATTCACATTATTGGTTGTATGTAAATATGTTGGTGACAAACTAACGTTGACGATCGGCAATGTAATGACCGGAGTGTGTGACTTAGCAGAATTTGTTAGGTGTGAACTGACAAAGGTTTCATATTCGGCATTCCATTGATGTTAGCGAACCGCTGTGTAAGGTCAATGTAATTTATGTCGCATAATATTGTAATATGATTATGCTATTACTAAAATGTATTGGCATAGAAGTTCATGATGCGTAACGCCGCAAATGTATTGCATAGGTGGGCATGACGCATAATGCTACAGTATCAAATGAAAAGTGTTAATGAGTATTTTAAAAGGAAGTGGGCCTTAGTTAGGTGGACGCCTTTTCGGAATATTGTTATAAAGGTAGACCAGGGTTGACTCTAGAATGCTTTTGTACAATACGGGTATCAAACGAAAGGTGTTAAAAAGTATTTTAAAAGGAAATGGGCCTTAGTTCTATGGGTGGAATCCTTTTCGGGATATCGCCATAAACGTGGACCAGGGGTGACTCTAGAATGCGTTTGAACAATATGGGTATCAAATGAAAGGTGTTAATGAGAATTTTGAAAGGGCGTGGGCCTTAGTTCTATAGGTGGACGCCTTTTCGAGATATTGCCATAAAGGTGGACCAGGGGTGACTCTAGAATGATTTTGTACAATATGGGTATCAAAAGAAAGGCGTTAATAAGTATTTTAAAAGGAATGGGCCTTAGTTCTATTCGTGGACGCCTTTTCGGGATATCAACATAAACGTGGACCAGGGGTGACTATAGAATGCGTTTGTACAATACGGATATCATATGAAAAGTGTTAATGAGTATTTTAAAAGGGAGTGGGCCTTAGTTCTATAGGTGGACGCCTTTTCGAGATATCGCCATAAAGGTGGACCAGGGGTGACTCTAGAATTTTTTTGTGCGATATGGGTATCAAATGAAGGGTGTTAATTAGTATTTCAAAAGGGAGTGGGCCTTAAATATATAAGTGGACGCCTTTTCGAGATATCGCCATAAACGTGGACCAGGGGTGACTCTAGATTGCGATTGTACAATATGG
This sequence comes from Eurosta solidaginis, assembly GCF_040869045.1. Classification (NCBI taxonomy): domain Eukaryota; kingdom Metazoa; phylum Arthropoda; class Insecta; order Diptera; family Tephritidae; genus Eurosta; species Eurosta solidaginis. Next base: position 18,160,249 of record NC_090324.1, read on the forward strand.
ATATCAAACGAAAGGTGTTGATGAGTATTTTAAAACGGAGTGGGCCTTAGTTCTATGGGTGGACGCCTTTTCGAGATATCGCCATAAAGGTGGACCAGGGCTGACTCTAGAATTTGTTTGTACGATATTAGTATCAAATGAAAGGTGTTAATAAGTCTATTAAAAGAGAATGGGCCTTAGTTCTATAGGTCGACGCCTTTTCGGGATATCGCCATAAAGGTGGACCAGGGGTGACTCTAGAATTTGTTTGTACGATTTGGGTATCAAACGAAAGGTGATAATGAGTATTTTAAAAGAGAGTTGGCCTTAGTTCTATAGGTGGACGCCTTTTCGAGATATCGCCATAAAAGTGGACCAGGGGGACTCTATAATGTGTTTGTACGATATGGGTATCAAATTAATGGTATTAATGAGGGTTTTAAAAGGGAGTGGTGGTAGTTGTATATGTGAAGGCGTTTTCGAGATATCGACCAAAATGTGGACCAGGGTGACCCAGAACATCATCTGTCGGGTACCGCTAATTTATTTATATATGTAATACCACGAACAGTTATCCTTCCAAGATTCCAAGGGCTCTGGATTTCGCCCTGCAAAACTTTTTCAATTTTTTCTACTTAATATGGTAGGTGTCACACCCATTTTACAAAGTTTTTTTCTAAAGTTATATTTTGCGTCAATAGACCAATCCAATTACCATGATTCATCCCTTTTTTCGTATTTGGTATATTATTATGGCATTTTTTTCATTTTTAGTAATTTTCGATATCGAAAAAGTGGGCGTGGTCATAGTCGGATTTCGGCCATTTTTTACACCAATATAAAGTGAGTTCAGATAAGTACGTGAACTCAGTTTTGTAAAGATATATCGATTTTTGCTCAAGTTATCGTGTTAACGGCCGAGCGGAAGGACAGACCGTCGACTGTGTATAAAAACTGGGCGTGGCTTCAACCGATTTCGCCCTTTTTCACAGAAAACAGTTATCGTCCTAGAGTCTAATACTCTACCAAATTTCACAAGGATTGGTAATGTTTTGTTCGACATATGGCATTAAAAGTATCCTAGACAAATTAAATGAAAAAGGGCGGAGCCACCCGCATTTTGAAAATTTCTTTTATTTTTGTATTTTGCTGCACCATATCATTACTGAAGTTGAATGTTGACATAATTTACTTATATACTGTAAAGATATTAACTTTTATTTTAAAATTTGACTTTAAAAAAAATTTCCTTTTTAAAAATTTCTTTTTAAAAAGTGGTCGTGTTCGTTCTCCGATTTTGCAAATTTTTATTAAGCATACATATAGTAATAAGAGTAACGTTCCTGCCAAATTTCATCATGATGTCTTCAACGTCTCCCAAATTACAGCTTGTAAAACTTCTAAATTACCTTCTTTTAAAAGTGGGCGGTGCCACGCCCATTGTCCAAAATTTTACTAGTTTTCTATTCTGCGTCATAAGTTCAACTCACCTATCAAGTTTCATTGCTTTATCCATATCTGATAATGAATTATCACACTTTTTCAATTTTTCGAAATTTTCGATATCGAAAAAGTGGGCGTGGTTATAGTCCGATATCGTTCATTTTGAATAGCGATCTGAGATGAGTGCCCAGGAACCTACGTACCAAATTTCATCAAGATACCTCAAAATGTACTCAAGTTATCGTGTTAACGGACGGAGGGACGGACGGAGAAGGCTCAATAGAATTTTTTTTCGATACTGATGATTTTGATATATGGAAGTCTATATCTATCTCGATTCCGTTATACCTGTACAACCAACCGTTATCCAATCAAAGTTAATATACTCTGTGAGCTCTGCTCAACTGAGTATAAAAATATACAGCTTTCGTGACACATAACGGCCAATACGAGTTTAATTTCGTTCCGTTCGGAACCTCAAACTCCCCAGCGGTTTTTTGTAGGTTTATTTTCGCAATATTTCGTGAGTTGGTACAAGAGGGCACGGTTGTCATTTATATGGCTGATTAATGCTTCCCTTAAATAGGCAAAAGCTTTTTGACATTCTTCTGTCCAGTCGAAGGAAACATTCTTTTTGCAAAGCCTAGTTAATTTTTTTTTTTATTCTGCGAAATTCGGTAGAAATCTGCAGAACGCTACGAATCTTTTAACTTCATCTGCTGTTTTTGGTGTTGGGTAATTTTGAACTGTTTCAAATTTGCTTGGGTCTGGTAGTATTCCCTCGCTTGTGCATTTATGTCCTAAATAAATTACCTCTTCACTGAAGAATAGGCATCTATCTGGATGTAATTTTAAGCTGAATTTTCTAAAAGTAGAGAAAACATCTCTTAAGTTTTTTAGCATGTGTTTTTCTGAACACCCTAGTACAACTAATTCATCCATATATAGAAATGCTTGGGATGGTTTGAGGCCTGCAAATGCCAGTGTCATCATTCTTTGGAATGAGTTTGGTGCTACTTTTAATCCATAGGGTAGTCTTTTGAATCTATATGTACCATTTTCTGCTGTGAATGTTATATCTCTAGAATCTTGGCGTAATTCTATTTGGTGAAAACCTGAAATAAGGTCAAGACATGAAAAATAATTTGCTCTTCCAAGTTAGTCTAAAATATCATCAATTCTTGGAAGTGGGAATTTATCCGCTGCTAGTTTTTTGTTTACTTGTCTGTAGTCAACTACCAGTCTCCATCTTTTTATACTCAGTTGAGCAGAGCTCACAGAGTATATTAAGTTTGATTGGATAACGGTTGGTTGTACATATATAAAGGAATCGAGATAGATATAGACTTCCATATATCAAAATAATCAGGATCGAAAAAAAGTTTGATTGAGCCATGTCCGTCCGTCCGTCCGTCCGTTAACACGATAACTTGAGTAAATTTTGAGGTATCTTGATGAAATTTGGTATGCAGGTTCCTGAGTACACATCTCAGATCGCTATTTAAAATGAACGATATCGGACTATAACCACGCCCACTTTTTCGATATCGAAAAGTTCGAAAAACCGAAAAAGTGCGATAATTCATTACAAAAGACAGCTAAAGCGACGAAACTTGGTAGATGAGTTGAACTTATGACGCAGAATAGAAAATTAGTAAAATTTTGGACAATGGGCGTGGCACCGCCCACTTTTAAAAGAAGGTAATTTAAAAGTTTTGCAAGCTATAATTTGGCAGTCGTTGAAGATATCTTGATGAAATTTGGCAGGAACGTTACATCTATTGCTATATGTACGCCTAATAAAAATTAGCAAAATCGGAGAAGGACCACGCCCACTTTTAAAAAAAAATTTTTTTAAAGTAAAATTTTAACAAAAAATTTAATATCTTTACAGTATATAAGTAAACTATGTCAACATTCAACTCCAGTAATGATATGGTGCAAAAAAATACAAAAATAAAAGAAAATTTCAAAATGGGCGTGGCTCCGCCCTTTTTCATTTAATTTGTCTAGGATACTTTTAACGCCATAAGTCGAACAAAAATTAACCAATCCTTTTGAAATTTGGTAGGGGCATAGATTTTATGACATTAACTGATTTCTGTGAAAACGGGCGAAATCGGTTGATGCCACGCCCAGTTTTTATACACAGGCGTCCGTCTGTCCTTCCGCATGGCCGTTAACACGATAACTTGGGCAAAAATCGACATATCTTTAATGAACTTAGTTCACGTGCTTACTTGAACTCACTTTATCTTGGTATGAAAAATGAACGAAATCCGACTATGACCACGCCCACTTTTTCGATATCGAAAATTACGAAAAATGAAAAAATGCCATAATTCTATACCAAATACGAAAAAAAGCATGAAACATGGTAAGGTAATTGGATTGTTTTATTGACGCGAAATATAACTTTAGAAAAAACTTTATAAAATGGTTGTGACACCTACCATATTAAGTAGAGGAAAATGAAAAAGTTCTACAGGGCGAAATAAAAAACCCTTAAAATCTTGGGAGGTATTACATATATAAATAAATTAGCTGTATCCAACAGATGATGTTCTGGGTCACCCTGTTCCACATTTTGGTCGATATCTGGAAAACGCCTTCACACCACTCCCTTTTAAAACTCTCATTAATACCTTTAATTTGATACCCATATCGTACAAACTCATTCTAGAGTCACCCCTGGTCCACCTTTATGGCGATATCTCGAAAAGGCGTCCACCTATAGAACTAAGCCCCACGCCCTTTTAAAATACTCATTAACACCTTTCATTTGATACCCATATCGTAAAAACATATTCTAAAGTCACCCCTGGTCCACCTTTATGGCGATATCTCGAAAAGGCGAACACCTATAGAACGAAGGCCCACTCCCTTTTAAAATACTCATTAACACCTTTCTTTTGATACCCATATTGTACAAACAAATTCTAGGGTCACCCCTGCTCCACCTTTATGGCGATATCTCGAAACGGCGTCCACATATGGAACTAAGGATTACTCCCTTTTAAAATACTCATAAACACCTTTCTTTTGATACCCATATTGTACAAACAAATTCTAGGGTTACCCCTGGTCCACCTTTATGTCGATATATCGAAACCGCGTCCACCTATGGAACTAAGGATTACTCCCTTTTAAAATACTCATTAGCACCTTTCATTTGATACCCATATCGTGCAAACGCGTTATATAGTCACTCCTGGTCCACCTTTATGGCGATATCTCTAAAAGGCCACCACCTATACAACAACCACCACTCCCTTTTAAAACCCTTATTAATGCCTTTAATTTGATACCCATATCGTACAAACATATTCTAGAGTCACCCCTGGTCCACCTTTAGGGCGATATTTCGAAACGGCGTCCACCTATAGAACTAAGGCCCACTCCCTTTTAAAATACTCATTAACACCTTTCGTTTGATGCCCATATTGTACAAACAAATTCTAGGGTCACCCCTGGTCCACCTTATGGCGATATTTCGAAACGGCGTCCACCTATGGAACTAAGGATTACTCCCTTTTAAAATACTCATTAACACCTTTTTTTTGATACCCATATTGTACAAACAAATTCTAGGGTCACCCCTGGTCCACCTTTGTGGCGATATCTCGAAATGGCGTCCACCTATGGAACTAAGGATTACTCCCTTTTAAAATACTCATTAACACCTTTCATTTGAAACCCATATCGTACAAACGCATTCTAGAGTCAACCCTGATCCACCTTTATGGCTATATCCCTAAATGGCATCCACCTATAGAACTATGGCCCACTCCCTCATAAAATTCTCTTTAACGCCTTTCATTTGATACACATTCCAGGGTTTCCCTCGGTTCATTTTCCTACATGGTTATTTTCCCTTATGTTGTCACCATAGCTCTCAACTGAGTATGTAATGTTCGGTTACACCCGAACTTAACCTTCCTTACTTGTTTCTGTATTACCTGGTAGTGATTTTTTAGGTACCAGTAAAATTGGGCTGTTGTACTCTGATACTGAGGGTTCTATAATGTCATCTTCGATCAATTTATTAACCTGTTTGCTTATTTCCCCTTTTTGTGTCTCGGGGGGCAATCCATAGTTTTTTATGTATACTGGTGTGTCATCTTTCATGTGTAATTTTTGCTTGTAAAAATTATTAGAGGAAATTGGTTCTGTTTCCAGTGCAAATATGTCTATGTATTCTGTGCATAATGAGGTCAATTGTGAATTGACAAATTTTGGGAAATTTTTAGTTAATCTTTTTAATTTTTCTGGGGAAATAAGCAAACAGGTTAATAAATTGATCGAAGATGACATTATAGAACCCTCAGTATCAGAGTACAACAGCCCAATTTTACTGGTACCTAAAAAATCACTACCAGGTAATACAGAAACAAGTAAGGAAGGTTAAATTCGGGTGTAACCGAACATTACATACTCAGTTGAGAGCTATGGTGACAACATAAGGGAAAATAACCATGTAGGAAAATGAACCGAGGGAAACCCTGGAATGTGTATCAAATGAAAGGCGTTAAAGAGAATTTTATGAGGGAGTGGGCCATAGTTCTATAGGTGGATGCCATTTAGGGATATAGCCATAAAGGTGGATCAGGGTTGACTCTAGAATGCGTTTGTACGATATGGGTTTCAAATGAAAGGTGTTAATGAGTATTTTAAAAGGGAGTAATCCTTAGTTCCATAGGTGGACGCCATTTCGAGATATCGCCACAAAGGTGGACCAGGGGTGACCCTAGAATTTGTTTGTACAATATGGGTATCAAAAAAAAGGTGTTAATGAGTATTTTAAAAGGGAGTAATCCTTAGTTCCATAGGTGGACGCCGTTTCGAAATATCGCCATAAGGTGGACCAGGGGTGACCCTAGAATTTGTTTGTACAATATGGGCATCAAACGAAAGGTGTTAATGAGTATTTTAAAAGGGAGTGGGCCTTAGTTCTATAGGTGGACGCCGTTTCGAAATATCGCCCTAAAGGTGGACCAGGGGTGACTCTAGAATATGTTTGTACGATATGGGTATCAAATTAAAGGCATTAATAAGGGTTTTAAAAGGGAGTGGTGGTTGTTGTATAGGTGGTGGCCTTTTAGAGATATCGCCATAAAGGTGGACCAGGAGTGACTATATAACGCGTTTGCACGATATGGGTATCAAATGAAAGGTGCTAATGAGTATTTTAAAAGGGAGTAATCCTTAGTTCCATAGGTGGACGCGGTTTCGATATATCGACATAAAGGTGGACCAGGGGTAACCCTAGAATTTGTTTGTACAATATGGGTATCAAAAGAAAGGTGTTTATGAGTATTTTAAAAGGGAGTAATCCTTAGTTCCATATGTGGACGCCGTTTCGAGATATCGCCATAAAGGTGGAGCAGGGGTGACCCTAGAATTTGTTTGTACAATATGGGTATCAAAAGAAAGGTGTTAATGAGTATTTTAAAAGGGAGTGGGCCTTCGTTCTATAGGTGTTCGCCTTTTCGAGATATCGCCATAAAGGTGGACCAGGGGTGACTTTAGAATATGTTTTTACGATATGGGTATCAAATGAAAGGTGTTAATGAGTATTTTAAAAGGGCGTGGGGCTTAGTTCTATAGGTGGACGCCTTTTCGAGATATCGCCATAAAGGTGGACCAGGGGTGACTCTAGAATGAGTTTGTACGATATGGGTATCAAATTAAAGGTATTAATGAGAGTTTTAAAAGGGAGTGGTGTGAAGGCGTTTTCCAGATATCGACCAAAATGTGGAACAGGGTGACCCAGAACATCATCTGTTGGATACAGCTAATTTATTTATATATGTAATACCTCCCAAGATTTTAAGGGTTTTTTATTTCGCCCTGTAGAACTTTTTCATTTTCCTCTACTTAATATGGTAGGTGTCACAACCATTTTATAAAGTTTTTTCTAAAGTTATATTTCGCGTCAATAAAACAATCCAATTACCTTACCATGTTTCATGCTTTTTTTCGTATTTGGTATAGAATTATGGCATTTTTTCATTTTTCGTAATTTTCGATATCGAAAAAGTGGGCGTGGTCATAGTCGGATTTCGTTCATTTTTCATACCAAGATAAAGTGAGTTCAAGTAAGCACGTGAACTAAGTTCATTAAAGATATGTCGATTTTTGCCCAAGTTATCGTGTTAACGGCCATGCGGAAGGACAGACGGACGCCTGTGTATAAAAACTGGGCGTGGCATCAACCGATTTCGCCCGTTTTCACAGAAATCAGTTAATGTCATAAAATCTATGCCCCTACCAAATTTCAAAAGGATTGGTTAATTTTTGTTCGACTTATGGCGTTAAAAGTATCCTAGACAAATTAAATGAAAAAGGGCGGAGCCACGCCCATTTTGAAATTTTCTTTTATTTTTGTATTTTTTTGCACCATATCATTACTGGAGTTGAATGTTGACATAGTTTACTTATATACTGTAAAGATATTAAATTTTTTGTTAAAATTTTACTTTAAAAAAATTTTTTTTTAAAAGTGGGCGTGGTCCTTCTCCGATTTTGCTAATTTTTATTAGGCGTACATATAGTAATAGATGTAACGTTCCTGCCAAATTTCATCAAGATATCTTCAACGACTGCCAAATTATAGCTTGCAAAACTTTTAAATTACCTTCTTTTAAAAGTGGGCGGTGCCACGCCCATTGTCCAAAATTTTACTAGTGTTCTATTCTGCGTCATAAGTTCAACTCACCTACCAAGTTTCATTGCTTTATCCATATTTGATAATGAATTATCGCACTTTTTCGATTTTTTGAAATTTTCGATATCGAAAAAGTGGGCGTGGTTATTGTCCGATATCGTTCATTTTGAATAGCGATCTGAGATGAGTGCCCAGGAACCTACGTACCAAATTTCATCAAGATACCTCGAAATTTACTCGTTATCGTGTTAACGGACGGACGGACGGACGAACGGACATGGCTCAATCGAATTTTTTTTCGATACTGATGATTTTGATATATGGAAGTCTATATCTATCTCGATTCCTTTATACCTGTACAACCGACCATTATCCAATCAAAGTTAATATACTCTGTGAGCTCTGCTGAACTGAGTATAAAAACAATTACCCATTGCCCATGCCTCAATTCATTTACAAAAGGCGAAATAAACAAAGCCACGATCGAAAAAGAATTAGCGGCCATATGTTTATGGCAGAAAATTCACAGTGAAAACTGATCATCGACCTTTAACGTATTTATTCTCAATGAAAATCCCTTCATCTAAATTAACTAGAATCAAGTTAGATTTGGAAGAGTATGACTTTGGATTAGAGTACATAGCCGGAAAAGAAAATTACGTGGCAGACGCTCTGTCACGAATAGATATCAATGATTTGAAAGAAATGTCAGTACAGGCATGTAAAATAATGAAAGTCACGACAAGATCGCAACTAAAAAGAATTCCAGTAATAACAGTAATAGAAATGAAGAGAATAAAAGTCAAAAAGAGAACCCTATAATATACGAAGTTCTTAATAAATATGAAGTTCGTTTTCGATCCTCCGAAATTATATTTCAAAAAAGGAATGAAAATTTGTAGTTAAATAAATATAGAATATCAAATTGTTGAGGCGAAGATTAACTTAGGCCAATTCTTTACTAGGCTTATGGAAAAAGCCGGCAATTTGGGAATTAAGAAAATATAGTTGTCCTTAGGAGACAAATTGTTTAATTATACTCGAGTAGGCACATTTAAAGAAATAGGTACCAAAGTTCTCAAAAATTTAACTATTGCATTAACTCCGCAGGTTGTGCATGTGACGGAAAATGATAAAATTAAAAAGATTCTTCAAAAATATCACGATGATCCTGTTAATGGTGGCCACCCAGGAATCAATCGTACAACTAATAAAATAAGCCAAAAATATTACTGGAAAAATATGAAAAATGATATAAGAAAATATATAAAGAAATGCGTCAATTGCAATAAAAATAAAATTTATAAAAAATTTAAAGGAACCAATGATTTTGACTGAAACACCACCAAAGGCGTTCGAAACAGTACAAGTAGATACAATCGGACCTTTACCAAGATCATAAAATGTAAACGAATACGCTGTCACTCTAATATGTGATTTGACTAAATACTTAGTTGCAATTCCTATACAGAGCAAACATGCAAAAACAGTAGCCAGAGCCATATTCGACAATTTCATATTAATTTATGGAAGTATGAAAACAATAATAACGGATATGGGATCTGAATATAAAAATAGCCTGTTTGAAGAATTATGTAAACTTCTCAATATTGAGCACAAAACATCTACGCCGTATCACCACCAAACTTTAGGCACTGTTGAACGTAGCCATAAAACTTTCAATGAATATGTGCGTTCATACATATCCATTAACAAAGATGACTGGGATGAATATCTCAAATATTTTGCATATTGTTACAATACTACTCCGTCTACAGTCCATAACTATTGTCCATTCGAATTGATCTTTGGCAAAAACCCCAGACTTACGAATTTTTACAAGAAAATACGGTAAGCCCATTATACAATTATGAGGCTTACGATAAAGAAATTAAATATAGGTTACAAATAGCACAGGATAGAGCCTTTAAATTAGTAGAAGAGGCTAAAGAAAAACAAAAGATTAGTTATGATAAAAATATTCACTATAAGGAAATAAATATAAGAGATGTAGTGTTAGTAAAAAACGAAACAGGTCATAAGTTAGATAATAAATATAAAGGGCCCTATAAGGTAGAAGAAATCGATGACAAGGAAGAAAATACTAATAATAAAAATAATGACACTTCAATCCGATCTAGAATAGGAAATAAGGATAAGCAAAAATTTCTCAGTAACATAGAGAATAGCAATATCATAAATAATAAGAAAATAAAAATACACAAAAATAGACTTAAATTAGTTGAATAAGAAAATGTTCAACCTACAAACATAAAATACAAAAGTAGAATTAATTTATAAAACTAGAATGCTCATGCATTCTCCAAATGCATAAGCATTCTGAAAAAAAGGGAGATGTAGTGTAAACAGCCAACAATTTAATCCCAAATATTTAAATCAGTCTAATATGCTACCCTGCTACAAAAATAGTCTAAATGTTCATCAAGACATAAATATGCATTTGATAATTAATGCTGACATAGCCATTAATACAGGTGTGTGTACAACATACCACCAAACAAATTTAAATTCTAGAAAATTTGCAAACATTGCATTTCCCATAGAAGTCGCAGCTCAACACAGATGTGTAGGTAAATATTTTGTGTCGAGTTGTATGTAGGTATGTAAGTATGTATGCTTAAGGTAGATATGCAAGAAGTATGTATACTTAAATGTAAATATGTATGTAAGAATATGTTTGGAATAATTTAATATAAATAAGCTGCAATATTTGAATAAAGAGGCATTCATGCATTCACTCATTGACACTTACACCTCATAAAACACTCTATTCATTTCTCCACATTGTATAAAGCATCTCACAATCATAAGTACTTGCAAAAGCTTCTCTATACTATATTCATAGGACATGTGTTTTACTTTCATCAGGGTAACTCAAATAGCTTTGCAACAATTGATTTAAATCCTAGTTACATTGGACAAAGTACATATCAACCATTGATTGTGGCAATCCTTGTAACATTAAATATGTACTCAGCGCACTTTACCTCATTTGTGTTTTTGGTTGTGCAAGGGCACTAAGCATTAAACTTAGTTGTTTAGTGGTGGTCGGACAGCCACCAGTAGAGACTATGCCACTGAGGTGTGCTGACTGGATATTCGGTTAGGAGATCCAAAAAAATGATTCAGATCATGCGCATTAATATTCACTAAGGAATTTTGTCCTCATTATGTATGTATGTATATCTATTTGAAATTTTCGTACTTCACGAAATCGAATTTTTATATTGCTCCTATACAACACTGTATTTTTTTCGTAAAATAAGAGGTTGCAACTCTAGGAGGTATTGTATTGTCTGCCATTTTTTTGAAAAGTTTGCAGAATTTCAGTTACACAATTCAAAAAGATTTGCATAGGTAGGGAAAACGTTGCGTCAGTCTGCTACTTCCCCCCGTGGTAAGGGGTGGCAGATACTGCGTGATGTATTTTGTTTTGTTTGTTAAGGCTTCGTTCAAGTCTGGCACTTCCCCCCACCAGTGGTAAGGGGTATAAGATACTGTTCGAGGTAAGGGAAATATCCACCCAGTGATATGCACTCCCGATTTCAACGACCCTTTGTAAGTCTGGTACTTCCCCCCCCACAAATGGTAAGGGGTAACGGATACTGCTCAAGGTCAGGGAACTTTTTCCCTTTTCCAATTTTTTTTTTTTTTTGTTCACGGTGAACCTGTTGCACACCCTAGTGCCCATTGCCCAGATATGTGTCAATGCAACTCAGCATCGGAAAGTAGCCGCAATGCTAGGACATAGGTTTTTTGTTTTGTTTGGATAATCCGAATCCATGCCCTGTTTGAAGCATTGAGACGTACTTAACAATCCCTTTGCACGATGAGCAGGTGGTGGAATAAATACCCTTTTTTTTCCAAAACAGGTGGATACATTGGATTTGGGAATCTTGCACGAGCCGGGCGTACACTATAGTGAGCGTATTGGCGGGTCATCGACGACAAAAGCATGGAGCGTAAGTAACGCTCTGTCACTCCGCCAGTCATTAATTGATTAAGTAATTAATTTTAGGTAAGCGAAAAACGGGGTTTGAGCGAGGATTGGAACCTATGGAGGTTTTAGGGGTGTCGAGTTTGGACGCTCAGCTGATGCTTTTAATGAGGTGGAGAGGGATGGGATAGGCCGAATGGGTGCCGGCTAAAGAGGCCAACGTCATCTGTCCGCAGATAGTCATCGCCTTTACCAGGCGCGGCTCACCTGGGATGATGACGAAGCTGTCACCTCGACAAGCGGCGACCTGGCCGAATAAGGTAGCTTAGTGTTCCCCCGTTTTTTTGTGATGACCGATTAAGTACAAAAAGTTGAATGCGATATATGTTTTTTATTTTGATAGATCACGACACTAGATCTAAGGTTTAATTAATTGTCTTACTGACAGAAGCATCTGAGTTTTAATTTAATTTGAAATAAACACATTTTTTGCCGAACGCGGCTTCATTGAACTTAAGTTTGATTTGGTGATAAAATAGCGGCCCAAGAGATAGTGAAAAACTCCTTGCTGTTGGTTAGCCGAGAGATGGGGTTTAGTTTATTTCCAGCAAGATAGGGACATGAAAAGGGTCCTCGCTATAGGTTGAGCCTGCCTTTTTCAGGATCGTTCATGCTTTACAATATGATTAGGAGAAAGTCTTGTGTTAGGTTGGAGCAATGCCGTGGTTGTGAGTCGGAGACTCAATATCCTCACAAAAAACCAGTCAGTGGACAGGATAGCGTACGACTGGATGCCGTCAGTTGAAGAATGGGGTCCGCAGCTAAAGTTCAGCAGATACCGGTTACCGGAATTTCGAGGACTATAAGGAAACGAGGGTGAGTATTACTAAGATAGCTTGGTCGATGTATGCCGAGCTGGTTATTACTGATTTTTTTGATTTTACTGCATGTTGCTGGGTTCAGTTGGCCTCGTGCCTGTGGCCGAGTGATAGTATATGCTGTGGCAGATCGGTACTGCGTTAGGGCCCCCGGTTAGTATTATTATGAAGCCTAAGTTTTGCCTTTTGGTTTTTCGAGCTTTTGCTAAGCTCCCACGCGTCCTTGTGCCTCTCGCTCCCTTTCCCCATTGCACACCAGTAGTAAGGTGTAGGATTCCCCCTCCGGTAGACTAGTTACGAGACAGGGGGTAGAGCAAAAGAAAGAGAAAGGAAAAAAAAATAAGATATAGGATTGCCCTCCGGTAGACTCGTCACGAGACCGGAGTGGTTGATTATAATTAGGGTCTCGGGAGAGACGCAAGCTTAGGGATAACGGGGCATCACGACGTGTGGTTGAACGCGTCTTCATGTCCCGCGCTCCCTTTCCTCATTGCCATCGCGTAATACGCCTTAGGTATCCCCTCCGGTAAACTCGCACCATCACGAGACCGGGGGGTCGATTATAATATATGGCACGGGAGAAACACAGGCTTAGGAATAGAGAGACACGAAGACGCGGGTTCCTGGATATGCTTTGAGGGCTATCACTAACCGTGGGCCTCTGATTTTAGGTAGTCTGGGGTAAATAGACATTTCATCCTCCTTGTCGTGGGACGGAAGGAGTACCAATTTCGCAATTGGTTTAGTTATTTGTCCCTTGGTTGTATGGACGTCAAAAACATGCACACTCTTATCAGAGCCTGGGTGTATGTTGACGATTCTCCCCATTCTCCACTCATTGGGTTGGAGGTTGTTCTCCTTGATAACGAATAGGTCTCCGGGTTTTAGATTGGATTGTGGATGTTTCCACTTGTATCGTGTATTGGATATCGGTGAGATATTCCGATTTCCATCTTTTGCAGAAAGTATGGTGCAGGGCCTTCATTTTCTGCCATCTGTTAATTATTGAGGCAGGATTCTCGTCACAGTCGAGTTCGGGTGGTGCGAAGAGATACACACCCACGAGAAAGTGGCCTGGAGTAAGCGGCTCCAGGTCGGAAAGTTCGTTGGACAAGGGACTCAGTAGTCTGGATTTAAGGCATGCCTCTATTCGGCGTAGGAGAGTCGTAAACTCCTCGAATGTATATTTGTGGCGGGACGCGATTTTCTTATAATGGGTTTTAAAACTTTTTATCCCTGCTTCCCACAAGCCTCCCATGTGAGGAGCACCTGGGGATATGAAATGCCATTCGAGAGATTGATGGCTATATTTACTCATTGTGTCGTCCCTTGCTTCCTGCAGAAATGCCTTGAACTCCGATCGTAAGGATCGCGAAGCTCCGACAAAGTTAGTACCATTGTCGAAGTAGATGTTTTTTGGGCATCCATTTCTGGATACAAATCTGGCGAAGGCAGCCAGGAAGGACCCGGTACTAAGGTCGTTTGTCGCTTCAAGATGAATAGCTTTCGTCGAAAAGCAGACGAACAAACAAACATATCCCTTTGAGGTCCTACACCCTCTCCCTCCGTAAGACTTTATGTCAAATGGTCCGGCGAAACCTTAACCCCCGCAAGGGCACCCCAGATATCTCACCAGAAGAAAATAAGATGGTAAAAGCTCGGCTTATTCGTTTAACGCAAAAACGATGCTACGCTGAAGAGTATCGGATGCTAGCTTCAACTGATGCCGTGAGCTCAAAGAGTTCCATCCGCAACCTCAACCCCTTCCTCGATGCGGACGGAATAATGCGCGTGGGAGGAAGACTGGAGCTGTCGACGATACCCTACAACGAACGTTGTCCAATTATTCTCCCATACGACTGCGAGTTTTCGCGGCTTGTAGTAAAATTTTCCCATTTGATTTCCCTACACGGGGGAAATCAACTAATGCTACGACTTTTGCCATCAGGATATTGGATCGTGAAGCTAAAAAATTTGATAAAAAATATAATAAACAATTGCAAAGTTTGTCTCATCTAGAGGAAAAGGGCTCGTGAGCAGTTGATGGCAGCACTACCGCCAGAACAAACGGAGCTCTCCCGACCCTTCACTAATACCGGAATCGATTTCACTGGTCCGTTCGACATCAAAAATTATACGGGCAGGGCATGCCTATTAACGAAATGTTATGTCTGCGTGTTTGTTTGCTTTGCTATGAAAGCAATACACTTAGATGCAACAAGCGATCTATCGACAGCCACATTTCTGCCTGCATTTGCGCGGTTCATATCTCGGCGAGGCTGTCCCCACCAGGTGTATTCGGACAGTGGGACGAACTTTTTAGGAGCAAACAAGGCATTAAGGCAAGACTTTCGGAATTTCATGACTGAAGCTGCTCGGCATACCACGATGTCATATGCCCATCAAGAAATCCACTGGCATTTTATCCCACCAGGAGAACCCCACATGAGAGGGCTATGGGAAGCAGAGGTGAAGAGTTTCAAAACCAATTTCTGCAAAATTTCAACTACCATGCGATTCACAATGGAGGAATTATCACTCACTCACTCTACTGGCTAAAATAGAAGCCTGTCTGAACTCGAGACCGATCAGTCCGGTGTCTGACAACCCCGACTGCATTGAACCCCTCACCCCTAGACACTTTCTGATTGGAAGCCCCATACTCTCGAATGCAGAACCAGAGGTTCAAGGCACACCGATGTCAATCGTCAACCGATGGCAAAAGCTCAAAGCTATTCATCAAGGATTCTGCCAACGATGGAAGGGAGAGTACTTGAAGGAGCTACATAAGAGGGTTAAGTGGCAACACTCCCAATGAAATCTTGAGGTTAACGATCTAGTGATTATCAAAGAGGATAATTTACCCGCTAATGAATGGCGACTTGGTAGAGTGGTGAAGGTTTTCCCAGGCCAAGATAATCGAGTACGGGTGGTAGAAATACGCACAGCCCGTGGTGTGATTACACGGCAAATAGTTAAATTAGTCCTA
Source organism: Eurosta solidaginis (assembly GCF_040869045.1). Lineage (NCBI taxonomy): Eukaryota > Metazoa > Arthropoda > Insecta > Diptera > Tephritidae > Eurosta > Eurosta solidaginis. The sequence goes on from NC_090324.1 coordinate 18,176,163, forward strand.
CTACTTATCGAAACCCCTAAGTAACCAATTCTCTCTTTTCATCTTTCTTTTTATACTCAGTTGAGCAGAGCTCACAGAGTATATTAAGTTTGATTGGATAACGGTTGGTTGTACATATATAAAGGAATCGAGATAGATATAGACTTCCATATATCAAAATAATCAGGATCGAAAAAAAATTTGATTGAGCCATGTCCGTCCGTCCGTCCGTTAACACGATAACTTGAGTAAATTTTGAGGTATCTTGATGAAATTTGGTATGTAGATTCCTGAGCACTCATCTCAGATCGCTATTTAAAAAGAACGATATCGGACTATAACCACGCCCACTTTTTCGATATCGAAAATTTCGAAAAACCGAAAAAGTGCGATAATTCATTACAAAAGACAGATAAAGCGACGAAACTTGGTAGATGAGTTGAACTCATGACGCAGAATAGAAAATTAGTAAAATTTTGGACAATGGGCGTGGCACCGCCCACTTTTAAAAGAAGGTAATTTAGAAGTTTTGCAAGCTGTAATTTGGCAGTCGTTGAAGATATCATGATGAACTTTGGCAGGAACGTTACTGCTATCACTATATGTGCGCTCAATAAAAATTAGCAAAATCGGAGAAGGACCACGCCTACTTTTAAAAAAAAAATTTTTTTAAAGTAAAATTTTAACAAAAAATTTAATATCTTTACAGTATATAAGTAAATTATGTCAACATTCAACTCCAGTAATGATATGGTGGAAAAAAATACAAAAATAAAAGAAAATTTCAAAATGGGCGTGGCTCCGCCCTTTTTCATTTAATTTGTCTAGGATACTTTTAACGCCATAATTCGAACAAAAACTAACCAATCCTTTTGAAATTTGGTATGGACATAGATTTTATAACGCTAACTGTTTTCTGTGAAAATCGGCGAAATCGGTTGATGCCATGCCCAGTTTTTATACACAGTCGTCCGTCTGTCCTTCCGCATGGCCGTTAACACGATAACTTGAGCAAAAATCGGCATATCTTTAATGAACTTAGTTCACGTGCTTACTTGAACTCACTTTATCTTGGTATGAAAAATGAACGAAATCCGACTATGACCACGCCCACTTTTTCGATATCGAAAATTACGAAAAATGAAAAAAATGCCATAATTTTATACCAAATACGAAAAAAGGGATGAAACATGGTAAGGTAATTGGATTGTTTTATTGACGCGAAATATAACTTTAGAAAAAACTCTATAAAATGGTTGTGACACCTACCATATTAAGTAGAAGAAAATTAAAAAAGTTCTGCAGGGCGAAATAAAAAACCCTTAAAATCTTGGCACTACATATACTACATATATAAATAAATTAGCGGTATCCAACAGATGATGTTCTGGGTCACCCTGGTCCACATTTTGGTCGATATCTGGAAAATGCCTTCACATATACAACTACCACCACTCACTTTTAAAACTCTCAATAATACCTTTAATTTGATACCCATATCGTACAAACTTATTCTAGAGTCACCCCTGGTCCACCTTTATGGCAATATCTCGAAAAGGCGTCCACCTATAGAACTAAGTCCCACGCTCTTTTAAAATACTCATTAAAACCTTTCATTTGATACCCATATCGTACAAACATATTCTAAAGTCACCCCTGGTCCACCTTTATGGCGATATCTCGAAAAGGCGAACACCTATAGAACGAAGGCCACTCCCTTTTAAAAATACTCATTAACACCTTTCATTTGATACCCATATCGTACAAACAAAGTCTAGAGTCACCCCTGGTCCACCTTTATTGCGATACCTCGAAAAGGCGTACACCTATAGAACTAAGGCCCACTCCCTTTTAAAATACTCATTAACACCTTTCATTTGATACCCATATTGTACAAACAAAAATTAGGGTCACCCCTGGTCCAACTTTATGGCGATATCTCGAAAAGGCGAACACCTATAGAACGAAGGCCACTCCCTTTTAAAAATACTCATTAACACCTTTCATTTGATACCCATATCGTACAAACAAAGTCTAGAGTCACCCCTGGTCCACCTTTATTGCGATACCTCGAAAAGGCGTACACCTATAGAACTAAGGCCCACTCCCTTTTAAAATACTCATTAACACCTTTCTTTTGATACCCATACTGTACAAACAAAAACTAGGGTCACCCCTGGTCCACCTTTATGACGATATCTCGAAACGGCGTCCACCTATGGAACTAAGGATTACTCCCTTTTAAAATACTCATAAACACCTTTCATTTGATACCCATATCGTACAAACGCATTCTAGAGTCACCCCTGGTCCACCTTTATGGCGATATCTCGAAAAGGCGAACACCTATAGAACGAAGGCCACTCCCTTTTAAAAATACTCATTAACACCTTTCATTTGATACCCATATCGTACAAACAAAGTCTAGAGTCACCCCTGGTCCACCTTTATTGCGATACCTCGAAAAGGCGTACACCTATAGAACTAAAGCCCACTCCCTTTTAAAATACTCATTAACACCTTTCTTTTGATACCCATATTGTACAAACAAAAACTAGGGTCACTCCTGGTCCACCTTTATGGCGATATCTCGAAACGGCGTCCACCTATGGAACTAAGGATTACTCCCTTTTAAAATACTCATAAACACCTTTCATTTGATACCCATATCGTACAAACGCATTCTAGAGTCACCCCTGGTCCACCTTTATGGCGATATCTCGAAAAGGCGACCACCTATACAACAAAACCACTCCCTTTTAAAACCCTCATTAATACCTATAATTTGATACCCATATCGTACAAACACATTCTAGAGTCACCCCTGGTCCACCTTTGTGGCGATATCTCAAAACGGCGTCCACCTATGGAACTAAGGATTACTCCCTTTTAAAATACTCATTAACACCTTTCATTTGATACCCATATCGTACAAACGCATTCTAGAGTCAACCCTGATCCACCTTTATGGCTATATCCCTAAATGGCGTCCACCTATAGAACTATGGCCCACTCCCTCATAAAATACTCTTTAATGCCTTTCATTTGATACACATGTCATACAAACATATTCCAGGTTTTCTCTCGGTTCATTTTCCTACATGGTTATTTTCCCTTATGTTGTCACCATAGCTCTCAACTGAGTATGTAATGTTCGGTTACACCCGAACTTAACCTTCCTTACTTGTTTCTTCTTTCGTTTTTCTTCTTTCAGATAAAAGTGGTTCAAACCAAACTGGTCCGAGCCAATAATAAAAATACCCATCGATGCCCCTTATGTCAGCACAGATGCCCCTTATTTCAGCACAACCACCGACTTCTGTTCTGTCGCCAACTGCGCCGTATGGAACCTGAGGAGAGACTACGCGCCGTCCTCCTCCACTACCATTGTGCCAATTCCCTGTCACCGCGCCATGTAACCCGCAATTGTCCATCAACAGGGCGATGTGGCAGATGTCATGAGCAGCATCACAGCCTTTTCCACCTATGGGAGACACCACGGCGAGAGGATGACGTGCCAAAGGGCCTTGACGAGGTGAAAAATCGGCCAAGTCAGCGACCGCGACCATACCGGGCTCGAGAGAAGGGAGTCAAGTGAAGAAATACTGGAGATTGATGCCAGCGATGAAGACCTCCAGCAGATAAATGCTCTTGTGCCAGTCACCGCCGAAACACCGGTACTCAGACCACCCCTGTCGGGTATCATAGTTTCTCGGCCGCCTCATCCGCCCCACCAGCGTCGAGCACAGCGACACCAACGAAGACGCGTCGCACAACAAGGTTCACCCCGAGGGCTAAGAGATGCTCGAGAGCGAATTCAATGGTCTGCCAGAAACGCTACGGGGTTTTCTGTCCTTATGCTTACGGTGGTGACCAAAGTAATGACAAGGGGGCGAACTCATGCAGTACGCGCGCTCCTCGACCTTGGACAACCCATATCCACCATATCTCGGGGCCTTGCACAACAACCCCATCTGCTGCCACGGAATGAAAGGGAACACTGCGGCCTTACCTTGAAGGGTCTGAATGAGAGGGTGCAAATCCAGGCAAAGGTCCTTGGGAGCCTCGTAAGGAGCGCCCCTGAGCGTACTATTGATGCGCGTGTCGCCGATGATTTCGACAACCTGCGCCTGGCAGACCCCTCATTCTACCGCTCAAGCGCAGTGTCTCTGATTCTGCGAGTAGACACGTGTGGAGCCATACTCCGTCCTGGACTTAATCCTGCGACCCCGACGCGACCGGCTGCTCAGAACACCGTTTTTGGATGCGTCATATTCGGAGTAACCCATACTGAGCTGGCAAGCAAATACCTTTAGCGTTAAGAAAAATTAATTTATAATGAAGTTTATACGTAATTGAATTTATAATGAAGTTTGTATATTAATATTGAATTTATATTGCAGGGATTCTGCAAGGCGGGCGGCATGTTTAAGCCTGCATTATCATCCCTAAACCTCACCTGGAGAGGTCGCTGGTAGAAACTCGCTGCAAGCACTCGTTGCGTTTCTTTTCCTTTTTTGGACTTTGCTCTACTAAAAACGGTTCCGTTAAATTGCATCAGTTTCTTAGGGCCTATAAAAGGGACGAACAGCTATAGGCTCTCCCTTATTCTTTTACAAGCGACCACCAGGTGAGTGTTTTACCATACCATTTATTTTGCCATTATTTTGTGATTTACATATATTTTGAATAAAGGCCTGTGCGACAGGATAGCATATATATATATATATATACCTACATCGTTGCATAGTTAATTTCCATCTTCCATTTGTTGTTGGACAGTTAGGTACAGCTGGTAAGTTTCGCATTATCCCGAGTTTCAAGAACCGGCTCCTTATAGGTTCCCCGTTTCCGGAATTCACGGGGAATTCCGGCCTCATTTATCCCCTCTCAACACTATTAACGTTGGCCGTAGGGCTCGAGGCATTAAATACTACGCGTACCTTTATAGTGGTACTTTCTGCTTTAATAATGTCGTGGTGGGGCAGGAAATAATCATCCGAATCGTCGAATAGGATGTTGTTTTTTATTTTTTTCATATGTTCGAGCGTTTCATATTCTGACAACACTCGAACATTTACCTAGCTCTGGGTTTGTTATTAGTCGTCCCTCACTCCGGAAGAATTGAGATCATGCTCGCTTCAGGGACGGTCCTAAATTAATATTGCTAGGGTAATCCTGCCGGAATGGTAGTGACACGTTGTATCTTCCATCTTCATCACGTTTCGTTGTTTCTTTAAATAATTTTTCGCAATACCTCTCCTCTTCGTTTAATATTTTGTTTTTGGGTACATTTTCTATCTCCCAGAAAGCTTTGAGTTGGTTGTCTAACGCAGCCTCGTTGTAGAAAGACATAATGCTCTTCGTTGGATTCGGTGATTCGATACGACCGGTTAGTATCCAACCGAACACTGTCCCTTGGGCTAAGAGTGTGTTTAGCACATTCTTTTTTATACCGCTCATTATAATTTTGGGATATGTGTCTCCGCCAATTATGAGGTCTACATCTTCGATGACGTAGAACCTCTTGTCTGCTGCCAAACCCAAGTCTGGGAATGCCTGCAGAGCCATTGCGTTGATATGGCAGGATGGCAGATTCCAAGTGAGTTTAGCTAGAACGAGAAGGAGTGTAGTCAGGCTGAAGCAGGGATCCACTGGTGAACGTAATTCAATGTTGAATGCTTCTTTCACCTGAGCTGACACCGCATTTGTGATGCCTGAAACCTGGGCATGCATTTTCTTCGCTGTCAAATTGATTCTACGTTTCAGTCTTTCAGTTATGAAGGGACATTCAGAGCCAGAATCAATTAATGCCCGCGCGGAGAAGTTGGTACCAATATGGTGGATGTGTAAGCGAGCAGTTCCTAATAGCACACTTGTGCTGGAATTGGCATGACAGGATTTGACATTCTGGTTCGTAGAGGAAGGTGGTTGTCCCGACTCCTGTCTTTTCCGTGCCTGTACCGAAGTTGATGGGGTATTATGCGCATCTTTGAAAGGATTGCGCACTGCCGGTTGCTGAGGTGTGTCCGCATGCAGGAGCGTATGGTGACGAGAGTGCCATTTGGAACAGTTGTACGAACTGGTGCAGCTCGTCACTGTGTGTCCTGCGGATAAACAGTTCAGACAGCCATTTGTGGATTTAACGAATTTAATCCTTTCTACCGGTGTTAAATCGCCAAAGCGTGAACACTTGCGTAATCTGTGCTCCGTAGATTTGCACATTTTACAACTTGATTTTATTGTTTGCTTGGATACTATTGTTTCAAAAGCACCAAGTCTTTTAGTAGGGGATTCTGTCGATTGTCGCGACGCGTTTGATTTTCTCACTTTAGAAGTGGCATTCCCTGTAAAATCAGACACGGTATCAAGTGTCTGAAAACGGTTTGACAAGAATTTGTCCATATCCTCCCACTACGATATGTCCGTTTTATGGTCAATGCTCTGCTCCATATAGCCAACGTATTCTCTGGTAATTTTGTCGAGCATAAATATGTGATGATCGCATCCCAATTTGAAACATCGATCTGATGGGTTTTTAAGGATGCCAAACAATTATTTAGGTCGCGCTGTAAGGTTTTGATTGAGCTGCCGCACTCGCTATCTATCTTTTTGTTTAGATTAAATAAAATTTGTAGTTGCGAGTTTACGAGAATCCGTTTATTCTCGTATCTCTCACAGAGGTTTTTCCAGGCTGTTTCGAAGCCTTCATTTGTCAAGGGACATTTCTTTACGATGTCCTTTGCCTCGCCTTGAGTTTTTTGGTTAAGGTGGAACAACTTTTCTACCGGGCTTAAACAACTGTTAGTTTTATAGATGGCCGTGAACAGGTCACGAAACGTTGGCCCTTGAATACCTCAGTATCGCAAGCTGGCAGGCGGATACTGTGTTCACGCGCACGCTCTCCTTCAGGTCGAACCTTTCCTGCTTCAATTTGGCTTGAAGTTCAGCCATGTTCGACATGCATCGCAGGAATACGGCATATGCCGCTTTATGCTTGATCTTGACCGCTGCAATTTTCTTTGCGTCGAGCGTGTCAGAGTCAAGCAACTCCTCGAGGGCGGTCTCTGCTTTTCCCACTTAGCTTGCAACTCTTTTTGCTGTATTGCAAGAGTGTGTATTGTGTGCAGAGCCGCATTCATATCAATAAAGTCGGCCTCGAACTTGATTATTCGATCGGCCAATCTAATATATGATTTCATGTTCATGGATTAAAATTTGTGATCAAATTAAAAGGGGGATCTAAAAACTGAAAAAACTGTGTAAATTACCCAACTAAAAACAATAAAATACGAGAAACTTTTATTTATTGCTTTGAATTTGTTTAATTTTCTGACTTTGCAGATTATTTTGTGCCGTAAAACAGAGAGCAGGGGGGAGCAACACCAATGTGTATTGTGTGAAATAGAAAAGTGGGGGCCACTCGCCAATACACTTTCGATTTTTATTTTTTTTATTATAAAATGAGTGCGCCCGCTGATATGAAACTCGACGAAGGGTTTAAAAATTAATAAAAATCTTGTGCAAAAAGAGACTGTGTAACGAAAATTTATTAGATTAGTGCAAATTAGAGTGACACAAAGGGAAATTGAAAATTTTACGCAATCGAATAGCGTGAAAATTTCTTATATGAAAGTGAGGTTATGTGCACCTCTGCCTTGTGCTGTGTCCGGAGAGCCCTACCGCTGGTGGGGGGTCAGACCAGATAGTCACAAGGAATCTAACAACGTTAATGTTTCGCGTTTGCACTTCTTTTTCTTTTCGGCACTAAACTTTTTACACTTTTCGCGGTTAATTAGAAATCACTACGCGTGTGGCACACAGTATATGGATTATGTTTTTACACGGTTTTTATTTTATTGTAATCCCAAAAAAAAAAAAAATTTGGCAAGAAATATTGCACTTACTCTGAATTTTTTTGGTGATTTGTATACTGGTTTGGCGTGACAAGTAGCTTGTGGTGTTGCAGTGGCTTCAGCTGTTTGGCTTCAGTGTTTTGACGCAAAGAATTATTTTCACCACGAATGTTTTGTAGCAGATGGTGTGTGTTACCAGGATTGTACCACCAAGATTATATCACCGAGGTATTTTGAAAAAGTTGTCGCGTAATGTGGATGACATGCATCACCAAAATTCGAAAATGCCAATTGTTATAGCTTCTAAGTGGACTGTATATACGATTGTGCTGGTTCCTTAAACGGTGAGAAGGACCAAATGTTCGGCCGGAGTGCGTCTGATCCTTGCGAGAGGTGGGCGCACCGGGTCGATCTCAATGAATATGCGGGAATAAAATAATAGAAAGACGAGAATTTATCGTTATAATGGGTGAACTTTATTCAGTAAATATAAATAACTAGGGTACAATATTAGCTGAATATATTGGCAGGAAAAACGGCAGAGATCGCTGTCGGCAGATGCTTACAGAACGGCTGTTGAAATCCAAGAGCCCGGTTGTATAGAAAGCGACAACCGTTGACCCGCACACATACACGTGCATGTAAATGCATGCATATGCATGTGACGGTGATGGTGTGGGTGGCTATAAGTTAAAGTCGAGTATCGAGTATCAAATCGCAGTTAGGAATCCTGCCTAGACATGATAGTTTGAGTGATTGACGCCTTGTTTAGTGGCCATAGAGTGGATCGTGCCCAAACTTCGTTTCAATGTGAAAATTGCAGAGAAATTTACCATATGAGTTGTGTTGTTGGTAGCTTGTCTGCCGGCCTAAACCATCTACACAATGCTGACAATATTTACATTTGTGGTTTGTGTGCTCCATCTCAACAAGATGAGTCTATTACTGCACATAACTCTTCTAGTGCAAATGCCTAATCCGCTATCAGCTAATGACAATTTTGCTTCACATAACTCTTCCTTACAACAACAACAAAAAGCTACTCTAGTGCAAATGCCTAATCCGCTAACTGCTAATGAAAATTTTGCTGAGTTGAAAATTTTTAACTCTCAATTGCTTTCTGCAATGATTGCTTTGTATAAAGATAATGAGGGCTTACGAGAAAAAACAGATTCTCTTCAAGCTGAGGTTCGTGACTTGCAAAGTAAGCTCACTGAGAACAATTCTATTTTGTCTCATTTGCTCACGAAATTTGAGAAATTGTGCTGTGTAAACAGCAACTCGTCTACATCAAAGCAGTCAGCTTCTTCGTGCGTGCCAACAGTCGCTAGTGGCTCTGTCGACAGTGCTGTTCATCCACCATCGACAATGATGCCTAATAATGCTGCTGTTGCTAATACTTCAACTGCGTCTGGCTCTGCCGACGGCGTTGCTAAAGCTGTCGAGAGACTATACAACCAGGCTGATACTGCTTACTATGCACATCCACCATCGAATATTCTGCCTCATGATGCTGCTGCTGTTGCTACCTCTTCAAGTGCGGTGCCTACTCTTAATGCGACTGCTACGCCACTTATTTCGCCAACTCTGGTTACTGCTGACAAATCCGGTAGCTCAAACGAATGGAAACAGTGCGAAATAAAAGGAATCGAAGAAATAAAAATTTAAATAAAGATAAAAATGAACATAAAATTCAAAATAACAATGGTGATGCTACCGCTGGTACAATTTCAATGCCTGAAGGTGTTAATAATAGTAATAATGCAGTCACGGTGAATGACAACATTAGACCCATCCAGGCATCCAATAACAATACTTCACCCCACGAGCCTATTGTTTATGCTGTTGAAATTGTTGATAATGAAAATGGACAGTTGACTGAGGTGATGCGTAAGGGGCGCAGGAATAATAGTAATAACAAACAGGCTCGCATTATTGGTACTAGTATTTGCGCTGAACTTGATGTTGCCGATCGCTATAAATGGTTTCATATTTCCTCTTTTTCACCATCTGTGTCAGAGGTTAATATTATAGATTATGTGGATAGGCAAACAAAGATAGAGGCGAAATTTCTATCATGTGCCAAACTGGTTAAAAAAGATGTTTTGCTGTCTACTCTAAATCGAGTGAGTTTCAAGTTGGGTGTTCCTGAGTCGTCGTATGAGGAGGTGTTATGCTCAGATCTTTTGCCGGTGAACGTCGTGGTAAAGCCTTTTCAGTTTTTTCGAAGGGCTCATCGGAAGCCGCTACGGAGGTAGTAAGGCGTGACTCGCAAGGGTCGTGATGCAGAAAAAACTAGCCTCAATCAAGGCGGTGGTGTTTTAGTTGCTGTCAAACGTGAACTTCGAGCTTCTTTAGTGCAACTAAAAATTAATGATTCTTTGCTGGACCAGATCTGCCTTTGCTTAACTGGCACCACCTCGCAAGGTTCTCTGTATGTTATGGCATCATATGTACCACCTTCGAGCGCACTTGAGTTATACAAGGCTCACACAGACAATATTGTTTCTTAAGCTTTAAGTGATTTAAGTGATAACCATCTATGTGTGCTAGGTGCTTTTAACCTATGTAATGTCAATTGGTCAGCCAGTTTATTAAGTAACGGCCTTATGCCTTCTAATCTTTCTGGAAATCATGAATTGTACCTCATTGATAATTTATTGAGCCTAAATTTATTTCAAATTAATAATAATGTTAATTCTCTAAACAGACTTTTAGATCTTTTATTTATTAGTGATAATATTAATTGTGAAGTAAGGGAGTGCATGAACCCTATTACGCCTAGTGACAGGCATCATTTGCCTCTGATTACTACAGTTAACTTTTATTGTTTTGCTTCGGAGAATTTTGAAAGCAGTGTTTCTTTCAATTTTAATTCATTTGATTTCTCCAGTTTTAATGATTGCTTATTTCAAATAAACTGGGGGGAGCTACTTGAGGGACTTGATACTGCTGATAGCTTCCGCACTTTCAAAACTATTTTATACAACCACTGCTTGGATTGGATTCCGGTTAAAAGAAAAAGACCCTATACATGGCCATGGTATTCAAGGGACTTAAAGAAATTGAAGAATCTTAGGAACAAATACTTTAAAAAATTCAAAAACACGAAGAATCATTTGTTTTTTACTAAATACTAGTTTTAGCTTAGGAGTTTCAACAATTTGGATAAGTATCTATACACCAATTACATTCGTAACATTGAGTCGAGCATTAAATCGGATCCGAAATCCTACTGGAATTACCTAAAGTCAAAAAAATGCTGCGCCAGTGTCCCTACAGGTGTTTTTTCTCGATGACAATTCTGCGAACTCTCCAACTGAAACAGCCAATTTATTTGCGGAGTTTTTCAAATCGAATTTTGACCCAGAAGATAATAATAATCAAATATTTGAATTTCCGAAGAGTCAGGACTGTGCTGTTAACTTTGGATCGTTATGTCTTTCTTCTGAGGATATTAGTAAAGCCATTAATAAACTAAAATCCTCCTATCGGTCTGATGCTGATGGCTTGTGCCCTATAGTGCTAAAGTCACCCCTGGTTCACCTTTATGGCGATATCTAGAAAAGTCGTCCACCTATAGAACTAAGACCAACTCCCTTTTAAAATACTCATTAACAACTTTCATTTGATACCCATATCGTACAAACAAATTCTAGAGTCACCCCTGGTCCACCTTTATGGCGATATCTCGAAAAGGCGTCCACCCATAAAACTAAGGCCCACTCCCTTTTAAAATACTCATTAACACCTTTCGTTTGATACCCATATCGTACAAACAAATTCTAGAGTCACCCCTGGTCCACCTTTATGGCGATATCTCGAAAAGGCAGCCTCCTATAGAACTTAGGCCCACTCCCTTTTAAAATACTCATTAACACTTTCATTTGATACCCATGTCGTAAAAACAAATTCTAGAGTCAGCCCTGGTCCACCGTTATGGCGATATCACTAAATGGCGTCCATCTATAGAACTATGGCCCACTCCCTCTTAATGTGCTCTTTAATACCTTCCATTTGATACACATGTCATACAAACACATTCCAAGGGTACCCTAGGTTCATTTTACTACGAGGTGATTTTCCCTTATTTTGTCTCCATAGCTCTCAACTGAGTATGTAATGTTCGGTTACACCCCAACTTAGCCTTCCTTAATTGTTTTTTATTCTTTTTATCACCGACATTAGTAGTTGCTTCTCGTTCGCCAAGTGTTTGCTTTACGCTGATGACCTGAAGCTATTCTCAGCAATTAAGGGGCCAGATAATGCTTCAAGATTACAAAATGACATTAACTAACTCTGTCACTGGTGCGAGGAATCTCATCTTTCCTTGAACCCCGCCGAATGTTTCCACATTACTTATGCGAAAACAAGTAGTACACTACATACTATTTACAGAATTTCAAATTGTGAGTTTCAGCGTGTTAATGAGATTAAAGATTGGTATTATCTTTGATAGTAAGTTCTCGTTTAACAATCACGTAAACTATATAACTGCTAAATCATATTCTATGCTTGGTTTCGTTAGGCGTAATACTATAAAATTCTCAGATCCGTATACGATCAAGTTATTATTCACGACCTTTTTTGTTAGGTCGCGTTTGGAATATGCAGTTTTTATTTGGAGGCCAAGCCAACAGACAGCGGTAAATAGAATAGAGCGTATACAGAAGATCTTTCTTAAATATGCTCTTCGACCTTTAAACTTCTCTGAACCTATGCCTCCTTATTCTTCTCGTCTCTTGCTATTAAACCGTAAGACCTTGGTGGATCGTACATCTATTATCTGCTAAGTTTCGCTTATAACATTATTAATGGGTTTATTGACTGCCCGTAATTGCTGGAGCGGTTTCGATTTAATGTTCCTCAACGTTCTCTCCGAAATTTCTATCCCTTTTATGGTGATAATCTTAGAACTAATTATGCCTGTAATGCTCCTGTTGCCCGTGCTATACGTGAGTTTAGCTTACTAAGCGTTACGGTTTCCTTGGATTTTTCACTACCAAGGTTTAATTTTTAATTATTTTAAACTCTGCATTTTAAGTTCTCCGGTTCATATATGTATATAAGTTTCATACTTTTAGCTCTACATTTAATTTAAGAACTATTTAATATATTTAGTGTGTAAGGATTTATTCCATTGACTGCAAATAACTGAAATGAAATGAAAACGATTCTAAACAAGTAAGGAAGGCTAAGTTCGGGTGTAACCGAACATTACATACTCAGTTGAGAGCTATGGAGACAAAATAAGGGAAAATCACTTCATAGTAAAATGAACCTAGGATAACCCTGGAACGTGTTTGTATGACATGTGTATCAAATGGAAGGTATCAAAGCGTATTTTAAGAGGGAGTGGGCCATAGTTCTATAGATGGACGCCATTTAGGGATACCGCCATAACGGTGGACCAGGGCTGACTCTAGAATTTGTTTGTACGACATGGGATTCAAATGAAAGTGTTAATAAGTTTTTAAAAGGGAATGGGCCTAAGTTCTATAGGAGGACGCCTTTTCGAGGTATCGCCATAAAGGTGGACCAGGGGTGACTCTAGAATTTGTTTGTACGATATGGGTATCAAACGAAAGGTGTTAATGAGTATTTTAAAAGGGAGTGGGCCTTAGTTCTATGGGTGGACAACTTTTCGAGATATCGCCATAAAGGTGGATCAGGGGTGACTCTAGAATTTGTTTGTACGATATGGGTATTGAAATATTCGAAGTAAAAGAAAATAATGTTTGACTTTGGAAGTCTGATAATAATTGATTTTATTGAAAAAATTCTTTCTCTTTTATAGGTAATTTCTTAACCTACACATTCATAATTATCCTAATACTAACAAACTAAAAATATGCACATTTGTAATGGTGGTATGCATACATGTAGATTTGTATTAATACTATGCATACATGTAGATTTGTATTAATACTATGCATACATGTAGATTTGTATTAATACTATGCGTACATGTTGATTTGTATTAATACTATGCATACATGTAGATTTGTATGCAAAGTCAGCAGATTGATATTCATGCAAAATGTTTGTATGTGAATATTTGGTTAATTCACATTATTGGTTGTATGTAAATATGTTGGTGACAAACTAACATTGACGATCGGCAGTGTAATGACCGGAGTGTGTGACTTAGCAGAATTTGTTAGGTGTGAACTGACAAAGGTTTCATATTCGGCATTCCATTGATGTTAGCGAACCGCTGTGTAAGGTCAATGTAATTTATGTCGCATAATGTTGTGATATGATTATGCTATTACTAAAATGTATTGGCATAGAAGTTCATGATGCGTAATGCCGCAAATGTATTGCATAGGTGGGCATGACGCATAATGCTACAGTATCAAATGAAAAGTGTTAATGAGTATTTTAAAAGGAAGTGGGCCTTAGTTAGGTGGACGCCTTTTCGGAATATTGTTATAAAGGTAGACCAGGGTTGACTCTAGAATGCTTTTGTACAATATGGGTATCAAACGAAAGGTGTTAATAAGTATTTTAAAAGGGAATGGGCCTTAGTTCTATGGGTGGAATCCTTTTCGGGATATTGCCATAAACGTGGACCAGGGGTGACTCTAGAATGTGTTTGAACAATATGGGTATCAAATGAAAGGTGTTAATGAGAATTTTGAAAGGGCGTGGGCCTTAGTTCTATAGGTGGACGCCTTTTCGAGATATTGCCATAAAGGTGGACCAGGGGTGACTCTAGAATGATTTTGTACAATATGGGTATCAAAAGAAAGGCGTTAATAAGTATTTTAAAGGGAATGGGCCTTAGTTCTATTCGTGGACGCCTTTTCGGGATATCAACATAAACGTGGACCAGAGGTGACTATAGAATGCGTTTGTACAATACGGATATCATATGAAAAGTGTTAATGAGTATTTTAAAAGGGAGTGGGCCTTAGTTCTATAGGTGGACGCCTTTTCGAGATATCGCCATAAAGGTGGACCAGGGGTGACTCTAGAATTTTTTTGTGCGATATGGGTATCAAATGAAGGGTGTTAATTAGTATTTCAAAAGGGAGTGGGCCTTAAATCTATAAGTGGACGCCTTTTCGAGATATCGCCATAAACGTGGACCAGGGGTGACTCTAGGTTGCGATTGTACAATATGGATATCAAACGAAAGGTGTTGATGAGTTTTTTAAAACGGAGTGGGCCTTAGTTCTATGGGTGGACGCCTTTTCGAGATATCGCCATAAAGGTGGACCAGGGCTGACTCTAGAATTTGTTTGTACGATATTAGTATCAAATGAAAGGTGTTAATAAGTCTATTAAAAGAGAATGGGCCTTAGTTCTATAGGTCGACGCCTTTTCGGGATATCGCCATAAAGGTGGACCATGGGTGACTCTAGAATTTGTTTGTACGATTTGGGTATCAAACGAAAGGTGATAATGAGTATTTTAAAAGAGAGTTGGCCTTAGTTCTATAGGTGGACGCCTTTTCGAGATATCGCCATAAAAGTGGACCAGGGGGACTCTATAATGTGTTTGTACGATATGGGTATCAAATTAATGGTATTAATGAGGGTTTTAAAAGGGAGTGGTGGTAGTTGTATATGTGAAGGCGTTTTCGAGATATCGACCAAAATGTGGACCAGGGTGACCCAGAACATCATCTGTCGGGTACCGCTAATTTATTTATATATGTAATACCACGAACAGTTATCCTTCCAAGATTCCAAGGGCTCTGGATTTCGCCCTGCAAAACTTTTTCAATTTTTTCTACTTAATATGGTAGGTGTTACACCCATTTTACAAAGTTTTTTTCTAAAGTTATATTTTGCGTCAATAGACCAATCCAATTACCATGATTCATCCCTTTTTTCGTATTTGGTATATTATTATGGCATTTTTTTCATTTTTAGTAATTTTCGATATCGAAAAAGTGGGCGTGGTCATAGTCGGATTTCGGCCATTTTTTACACCAATATAAATTGAGTTCAGATAAGTACGTGAACTGAGTTTTGTAAAGATATATCGATTTTTGCTCAAGGTATCGTGTTAACGGCCGAGCGGAAGGACAGACCGTCGACTGTGTATAAAAACTGGGCGTGGCTTCAACCGATTTCGCCCTTTTTCACAGAAAACAGTTATCATCCTAGAATCTAATACTCTACCAAATTTCACAAGGATTGGTAATGTTTTGTTCGACATATGGCATTAAAATTATCCTAGACAAATTAAATGAAAAAGGGCGGAGCCACCCGCATTTTGAAAATTTCTTTTATTTTTGTATTTTGCTGCACCATATCATTACTGGAGTTGAATGTTGACATAATTTACTTATATACTGTAAAGATATTAACTTTTATTTTAAAATTTGACTTTAAAAAAAATTTCTTTTCAAAAAATTTCTTTTTAAAAAGTGGTCGTGTTCGTTCTCCGATTTTGCTAATTTTTATTAAGCATACATATAGTAATAAGAGTAACGTTCCTGCCAAATTTCATCATGATGTCTTCAACGTCTCCCAAATTACAGCTTGTAAAACTTCTAAATTACCTTCTTTTAAAAGTGGGCGGTGCCACGCCCATTGTCCAAAATTTTACTAGTTTTCTATTCTGCGTCATAAGTTCAACTCACCTACCAAGTTTCATTGCTTTATCCATATCTGATAATGAATTATCGCACTTTGTCGATTTTTCGAAATTTTCGATATCGAAAAAGTGGGCGTGGTTATAGTCCGATATCGTTCATTTTGAATAGCGATCTGAGATGAGTGCCCAGGAACCTACGTACCAAATTTCATCAAGATACCTCAAAATGTACTCAAGTTATCGTGTTAACGGGCGGAGGGACGGACGGAGAAGGCTCAATAGAATTTTTTTTCGATACTGATGATTTTGATATATGGAAGTCTATATCTATCTCGATTCCGTTATACCTGTACAACCAACCGTTATCCAATCAAAGTTAATATACTCTGTGAGCTCTGCTCAACTGAGTATAAAAATATACAGCTTTCGTGACACATAACGGCCAATACGAGTTTAATTTCGTTCCGTTCGGAATCTCAAACTCCCCAGCGGTTTTTTGTAGGTTTATTTTCGCAATATTTCGTGAGTTGGTACAAGAGGGCACGGTTGTCATTTATATGGCTGATTAATGCTTCCCTTAAATAGACAAAAGCTTTTTGACATTCTTCTGTCCAGTCGAAGGAAACATTCTTTTTGCAAAGCCTAGTTAATTTTTTTTTTTATTCTGCGAAATTCGGTAGAAATCTGCAGAACGCTACGAATCTTTTAACTTCATCTGCTGTTTTTGGTGTTGGGTAATTTTGAACTGTTTCAAATTTGCTTGGGTCTGGTAGTATTCCCTCGCTTGTGCATTTATGTCCTAAATAAATTAACTCTTCGCTGAAGAATAGGCATTTATCTGGATGTAATTTTAAGCTGTATTTTCTACAAGTATGGAAAACATCTCTTAAATTTTTTAGCATGTGTTTTTCTGAACACCCTAGTACAACTAATTCATCCATATATAGAAATGCTTGGGATGGTTTGAGGCCTGCAAATGCCAGTGTCATCATTCTTTGGAATGAGTTTGGTGCTACTTTTAATCCATAGGGTAGTCTTTTGAATCTATATGTACCATTTTCTGCTGTGAATGAGGTTATATCTCTAGAATCTTGGTGTAATTCTATTTGGTGAAAACCTGACATAAGGTCAAGGCATGAAAAATAATTTGCTCTTCCAAGTTGGTCTAAAATATCATCAATTCTTGGAAGTGGGAATTTATCCGCTGCTAGTTTTTTGTTTACTTGTCTGTAGTCAACTACCAGTCTCCATCTTTTTTCTGTATTACCTGGTAGTGATTTTTTAGGTACCAGTAAAATTGGGCTGTTGTACTCTGATACTGAGGGTTCTATAATGTCATTTTCGATCAATTTATTAACGTGTTTGCTTATTTCCCCTTTTTGTGTCTCGGGGGGCAATCCATAGTTTTTTATGTATACTGGTGTGTCATCTTTCATGTGTAATTTTTGCTTGTAAAAATTATTAGAGGAAATTGGTTCTGTTTCCAGTGCAAATATGTCTATGTATTCTGTGCATAATGAGGTTAATTGTGAATTGACAAATTTTGGGAAATTTTTAGTTAATCTTTTTAATTTTTCTGTGTCATTACTCTGTTTATTGTGTGTGTTTGTTTTAATTAAATTGTAGTCATGTAAATTTTGAGTATGTATTTTGTAATTTTGAATAGTTGTGTTTTTATGTGTGGTGTTCATAATTCTGACAAAAGTTTGATCTTTATTTGTGATTGTGTTCGCTATGAAAATGCCTTCAGATAATTGTTGATGGGGTATGAAGATGGTTTTATTATCAGTGTTTACTGTTACTTTTCTAATGACTTCAGATCTAGCGGGGATTGTAATTGTGTTATCAGACAGATAATTTGTTAGGTATCTTGTGATTGTTTGGGGAAAATCATATGGTCTTAGGATTAGTTTATCCTCTGTTTTGCCATAATCTAGAATACAATTGTATTTCTTTATAAAGTCCAAACCTATTATTCCATCGCACGGTATTGAAGAGTCGTCTTCTACGACGTGAAATTTATGATAAATTAAAAGGTCATCGCCTTTTAAATCAGCTTTAATTGTGCCTAATGTACTTGTTATACCCTGACCAATGCCCTTTAAGTCTGTTATTTGTTCTCTGTATTTATTTTTGTATGATTAAGTACTTGATTCTTGTCAAGATATCTGCTCCTGTGTCTACTAAAAAATTTGAAATTGAGTTATTTAATGATGTTTTTGCAGATATATAACTATTTAAGTGTAGATTTAGTACACATATTTTCCAATCTACTGATTTTGAAGTGGAGTTTCTTGGTTTTCCTGCTGGGTAAAATTTCGCACGTTACGAGTCTGATTGTACTGTCTATTGTCATTTTGGGTTTGTGGTCCTCTTTGAGCATTTTTGTTTATTCTCGAACTATTGTTGTATCTCGGCTGTGGTCTAAATCTTCTGCCTCGGCAATTCCCATAGTTGTTACTTCGGTAACCTCCGCGGAAATTACTTCGATATTGATTTTGTTGCCGTATATTTAAGATTGTGTTCGAGCTGCCTGTGGTTTCCGTGCAGCTGTTTGTGAACTTTGAAATTGCGTCGTTAATTGTTGTGAACGTTCCCGCCTGCATAATCATTTTCACTTTATCATTGGAGCAGTTCTTACACATAGCTTTGACTGCTGCTTGGGTAGCATATCTCGTTGCCATTTCTGGGTTTAATCCGTCCGAGATATAGGCTCCCTCCAATGACCTTTTTATATTTTATATCTCCTCAGTGTATTGATTTGCAGTTTTGCTACGCTGTTGGATATTCAGGAGCTTTGCTGTCAAGACTTCTACTGATTCGCTTTTGATTGCAGTTTTTAGTTTTAGTTTTATTTGTGCGATTGTATTCTCGTTACTTATGAAATTTCTTTCAGTGCCTTTTAGCTTGGTCTTTATCATGGTCATAGCTATGGCTTCATGATTATCCTTGATTTGGTCGAGGATATCGAGGGCATCTAACAAACTATGCAAATTTTCAGGCTTGCCATCAAACTCTGGTAGCACTGATGAGGCGGTTTTGATGAATTATACTACGGTTTGTGGCATTGTGATATTTATGAGTGGGATTTCTAGTGGTTTATTTTCTTCTACTGACGAAGTGTGACTCAATGATGGTGATGGGGTGCGGCTTTGGGAAACTTCGGTTAGAACTGAGTTAAAATCAACATAGAGTTTTTCTTCTACTGTAGTTGGTATAGTTATTTCTATGTTGTATCTACCTAAAGAGTATACTAATTTGTCTCGTACGTGGGAAAAGAATTGGTATGCTTCTGCTTGGTGTTCTTTGGTGAGTATATTATTTACCCTATTGATTACCTGTCCTATATTATTTAGGGCTTCTACGATCGTATTTAAATGTTTCACAATAGTTTCTGGCTTTATCGTGGTGTTTTTATTTACGCATTTGTATGCCTTTTCTGCCTTAATTTTCTCTTCGGATAACGCTTCAAAGATTTGTTCCCATTTGTTCATTTCTATCTTGGGGAACCATGAGTGAGAAAAAAAAAAATTCTAAATTTAAAGTGTTTTTATAAGGATGACCTAAGCATTCCAATTTACTGAAAAAATTGTTATGTTCATTTGTACTGAGAATAATCTCTATATTTATTTTTTATTTCTTAAGTCTCCAATTTTTTCTTTTAATTTTAGTCTATCTTCCTTATTGGTTGTAATATTTAATAATTTAAAAGTTTTTCTTCTTCTTTTTATTGGCGGGGAAGGTATTATAGGAATTTCCTCCTGTCCAAACTATTACGTCGCCATCCTGGATCGGTATATAATCGGAAGTCGAGTAGTCCGTCAATTTTGCTATTGCCGTTTGGATGGAGAGCATCATAATGGGGATCCTGAAAGATGGGGAAAATAACCTTCTTTTAATTTACCGTATAATATTGAAAGATATTCCACGGTTTTCATCTCAGGTTGTCCTTATGGACCACCCTCCCTTTTATGAGAACCGTGGTTCCTAGATCTGCCTCAACCCTTTCTTCGACATATAAAGGGGACAGTTTACTTCCCAGTCGTCTATTCGTCTTTACTAGTACGCGTTCCCCTACGTCGAACACCCTATTCTGTCTGGAAGGGTTATTTCTTTCCAATTGTGCTTGTTGTGCTTTCGTTATTTTCATGGTTATCTGATTTCTCATGTCGGTTGGTGTAGTGCGAACTATATCAATGGGTTTTTCATTGGTCACCGAATGAATCGTTCGGCTGTATTCAATTGTTGCCAGTAATATAAGGTCTGTCGTCTCGCAGATTTTTCTGTCCAATTTCAGACATCTGGCTATCTCCAGAAGTGTACTATGGAGGCATTCAACATGCCCATTCGAGGTGCTATGAAGAGGTGGCGCGTTGACGATGTCAACATTGAAGCTATTTTTTAGTAACGAGGTTATCGTTTCAGAATTTAAAGAGGCCTCGTTATCACAATAAACAGTCTTTGTCCCTGGGAATATATTCATTAGTTGAATAATTGGGCATTTTATATCTGAGATTGTTCGAGATGGTATAGGCTGTACCACAGCAAATTTCGAAAACTTGTCGAGCCATGTCAAAAAGTATTTTTTATCTGTTGAGAATATGTCAATGTGCAAAATTTCTCCGGTATAGGATGGGACCGGTGTTACACCATACTCCTGCTTTCGTGGGTGCCTATCGTATTTGGCCTTACTGCAGATCTTACAATTCGCGACCACTTCGTTTGCCAGTTTGGTCATTTTTGGGAAGTAATAATCACGAAGGATTTGCTTGACATTCTCCTGGGCAGCTCTGTGAGCTCGATTATGTTCGGCAAGAACAATCTCCCTCTGTTCGTCTTTATTTACAATTTCGTCACCATATTTTTACAGTGCCAGAACTTTGTTGCCGGAAAGCACCTTATAAGTTCATGTTGTATGCTGGCCAGTATTGGCAAAGCGCAATGTATGGCGTTTACCACATTTGGGTTCACAGCTGTTTTAATTTCTTCAATGAGATTATCTTTATTTATGAATTGAATAACATGACGAGTTTTCTCGCCGAAATATATAAAATTCCGTTTTAGGTTCAAGTTGGCTTCCTCCAAAACAATTTGGTTTCGGAAACAATTTAGCGGTTTTTCGGATGCTTCCACCGTATAAGATAGCGATATTTCGCTATGAACTGTAGCTAAATCTGATTGACCTTCCTCTTCTAGAGTGTGGATGTTCTGTCGTGACAGTAGCTCGCGCTCGTTAGTTGCGAAGTTTTGTTCACGATCTTTCAGAGTTCGTGAAATAAAAGTAATTGGCTTACCGTCCTGTGAGAGCACTGCCCCAAACCCAAAGACGAGGCATCCGTCGTTAGATCAAATGGTCTCCTGAAATCTGGGTAGAGTAACATGACGTCCCCTGATTTAAGGACCTCTTTTAATTTACTAAAAGCTTGTGACTGTTTTTCGTCTAATTCCACTTTTATTTTTTTTGATTGAGTGGCACTAACCTTGCCATTGTCTCCTTTCAGCATATCCGTTAGTGGTTTCGCTATTGAAGCAAAATCCTTTATAAAGCAACGGTAATAGCTTGCCAGACCCAGAAATGATCTAACGTTGAAAAGAGTTGAGGGTTTCTCATATTTGTGAATAGCATCTATCTTGCTAGGGCTTGTTTTAATGCCTCCTCTAGATACTACGAAGTCCAAGTATTCAACGTCCTCTTTAAAAAATTGCGATTTTTCGCGAGAAACCCTCATATTAGCCTCATGTAACCTTTTTACGACCCACTCAATATGTTCGACATGCTCCTCTTCGGTTTCTGAAAATATAATAACGTGATCGACGTAAACGTAGCAGTATTTCCCTATTTGTTCCCTTAGTACGTCGTCGATCGCCCTTTGAAAAATGCTGGGTGCATTCTTCAGACCGAAGGGAAGCCTGCAGAACTCATATTTCCCATTACTTACTGAGAAAGCGGTCTTTTCCCTATCGGATTCCGCCAACGTTATTTGATGAAATCCTGATTTTAGGTCAAGCGTTGTAAAATACCTGGCCTTTCCTAGATTTGATAGTATAACCGTTACGTTCGGGATGGGATATTTGTCGTCGATGGTTTTTTTTGTTCAGTTTTCTGAAGTCTATGACAAGTCGTTTTTTTACAGTTCCTTGTGCGTCCGTTCCTTTTTTATCAACAACCCAGATTGGGTTGTTATATGGTGACCGAGACGGTCTGATGATACCGTTCTTCAGTAAATCGCGAATTTCAGTATTCACGAATTCTGCTACGCCCATAGGATAGGGGTATAGCTTGGAATAAACCGGATCGTCACTCTCGGTGCGAATAGTGGCGACTATGTTTGTGTTAAATGGGAGTGCCTCGTTGGGGTCAGAGAAAACTTTCAATAAATTTTTTACCATTCTTTGAAATTTCACCCTCACAATTTCAGGAACATCTATGTCCTCTACTCGTGTGAAATTTACATTAGTACACTTTAAAAATTTTATACCCTCTGAACCAACATTGGTTATTATTTTTTTTGACTTTAAATCTATAGTCGTGTCTGCCTGCGTAAGCAAATCCAGACCTATTATTCCGTCGAACGTTGAAAGAGAAGGAAGAATAAAGAAGGTACTATTTATGTTAAAAAGGTTTATCGCACATTTTTCTTTAATGTTAGTAAAACCATGAATTGATTTTACCAAGAAAGACTTTTCGACCGGTGTAATGTGCCTAAGGAATTTTAAGGGTTTTATATAATTTTTAGATGCACCCGTATCTATTAGTAATTTTATTTTCTTCCCTGCAACTATTATTTCAATGAACGGTAGCAGGGAGTTCTGTCTAAAAAATTTATCTGGTCGGGATCGTTAAGGTCGCCCTCGATTGCTGATGTTTCCGCGTTTGCCACATCACTATAGGTGGAATCTTCCAGATTAGAAGTGGAATTTCCGCTTGAAAGGCAGTTTATTCGTTGTTGCTTTGGTCCTGTAAATTTTCCAGAGCCATTGTTTGGCCTTTTCACTGCCTGCGGATATTTTTGATTTGGATTACTTTGGTACCGATAAGAGCCAGTGTTTTCCTGCCTTGCAGTAGGTTGACGGAAGCGTTGTGACGTGTCGACATCCATCGGTTCTACCTTATCCAGTTTCTGGGGACTCTTGTTGTTGAAGTCCCGAGTTCTGTTAAAGTAAGGGTTTTTTGAGTGATACATATCGTTTGTTTGGTATCTTCCCCCTGTAACTTTCTCCCCAGAGTGTGGTTTTGAGTCTAGCTTTTGTGTCTTATCTTCTAGGCTCCTGGCATAGGTGCTTGCGAATCGGTATCTCTCATGGTTCGATGCAACCTCCTGTGCCAGTGCTAAGGCCGAAGGCAGATCTTTAGGCCGGGCTGAGAATAGTACATCGCTAAGCGGTTTCTGGGTCCCTGATATAAATACGCGCAATGCGTCCAATCTGTATTTCTCATTAAGTGAAGCAGCTATTGACTTTTCGTAAGTCATTATGGTTTTGTTGGTCAGAAGCGTCAATTTCTTCTCTACTTCGTCGTAGTATTGGAGAAGAGATAAATTTCCCTGGCGGAGGGTTGACATTTCTTGCTCGATCAAGTAAATTGGTCGTTTGTCGGAATAACTAAAGTCAAGGCGGTTAATTATCGCTTTGAAGTTCAAAATGGTGTTAAATGAGGCCAAAACCATGTCGGCTGGACCCTTTACTTTATTTCTAATGATGGCGACAGCTTGAACATTTTTGCTGCTGCCTTCGTATTCCTGAAAAACTTTGTAGGCGGTGTGTGCGGCCTGTCTCCATGATACGTAGTTTTCTTGTTTACCATCGAAATCTGGTAGAGATTTAACGATGTCAAGGGGTTCCTCACATTTGATACCTGGGACAATTTGTGCTTCAGAATATGTTTCTATTGTGGGTGCACTAATGCTAACGTCGTTTATACGCTGGTTTATGGTCGCCAGTCTCTGTTCGAAACTTTCTCTTTGCACTGAAAGTGCATGAGCCACTGCAGTGTCGACAAGAGCTTTCAATTGATCTGCTTCTATAGCCATTTTTCGTTCCTCAGTCGTTACCCTATTATTCGTCCACCAATTATCCTGACCACTGTTACGCTGTCTTCTGTTTACCACTATGTTCTCAAATAGCCGATCTAATTCTTGGTCACTCATAGGCTTACAGCACAACTGAAACAGGTTACCTGATTTTATTCCAATAAATTTGGTCCACAACACATCTAATTATACTCAAGCCGTGCAAAGATTTACAGATAATTTGATGCTTTAAAAGAAAATTTCGTCATTTTTTTGTTTTTTTTTTTAGAGGGTCGTATTTAAAAAAAAATTTTAATAAACACAAGTTTTTTGTTTATAAACATTGATAACACTTAATTGACACAGATTTCTTTGTTTGGCAACATTCTAATTACATCTGTTTTACAACTATTGATAATACTCTCTTCATCTTATGCTTGGTTTTGTTTTCTGCTCCACTTAATTTAAAATAAAAATGCTAAAAATGTTTGTTGTCACTGCTGCTTGTTGTTATCCGTTTTTTCTCCCGTTGTTGAGCGCCAGTTTTACTGTTTCATGGTAATCCATTAAAAGTCATTTGCAGTTTAGAGTTTATTACAATAATACGTTTTATTCATTGTCATGCCAAAAACTAACTGAACTTACATTCTAAAGTGCCTACTTAAAAACCCTGCACCTTAGTCTTGAAGGCAGCCAAAGCGACAAAGACGCTTGCTTTCTTAATCGCTGCCAGCGTTGAGCTGCACCTGCTAGCGTGAGAATGGATATTCGCTGACACAGGCCAAATTGCTGTTTCATAGCACTGCTCATTTTATGCAATCGTTGTGGCTTATCCGTAAGCATGAGAATGGATATTCGCTGACACAGGCCATGCGCGGACAGAATTATTGAGAAGGATTAGCTTGTGTTAACTTATATTCTACTCGATTATGCATTCGCTGCCATGCGCCCGTTCAAATAAACTTCTTGTGGAATGGGATCACTTGCATCCTTGCAAACAAACCTCTTGTGAAATGGGGTCACTTGCATCCTTGCCAACAATTAAATAGTTGTTTTCGAAAAAATTCATTTGAATCCTTTTTGGGATTTTGATAATTACTTTTAATTACTTTAGCCTTTCAGATCTTTAGCAGGATCTGGCAGGCTCTTCCTTCAAGATGATCGCCTTTAGCAATTTTCCGCTTATTAAGCAAATTTTATGCTTAAAGGTTGAACTGCCAGGACCTTTTCCAGTCAGATCGTTTTAGCAGTTGTGCTGATGTTTGATCTGAGCTGGCAGGATCTTTTCCTCCAGCAAGATCTTTTAGCAGTTTTTGCTGATTTCTGATCAAGCTGGCAGGATCGCCATGAAATATTCGAAGTAAATGAAAATAATGTTTGACTTTGGAAGTCTGATAATAATTGATTTTATTGAAAAAATTCTTTCTCTTTTATAGGTAATTTCTAAACCTACACATTCATAATTATCCTAATACTAACAAACTAAAAATTTGCACTTGTAATGGTGGTATGCATACATGTAGATTTGTATTAATACTATAAAAATAAATAAATGTAAGGCGCGATAACCTCCGAAGAGATCTAAGGCCGAGCTTCTCTTCCAATTTGCGTCGTGCTCCTCTTGATTTTCCCTACAAATTGGCCGGACGGGACCTACATGTTTTAAGCCGACTCCGAACGGAATCTGCAAGGCAAATGGGTTTTCACTGAGAGCTTTTCATGGCAGAAATACACCCGGAGCGCTTGCCAAACACTGCCGAGGGGCGACCCCGCTTAGAAAAATTTTCTTCTAATTTAAAAACCTTATTTCTATAATTTTGATTTTGCTTTGCCCGGGGTGCGAACCCAGGGCATACGGTGTGGTAGGCGGAGCACGCTACCATCACACCACGGTGGCCGCCGTACATGTAGATTTGTATTAATACTATGCATACATGTAGATTTGTATGCAAAGTCAGCAGATTGATATTCATGTAAAATGTTTGTATGTGAATATTTGGTTAATTCACATTATTGGTTGTATGTAAATATGTTGGTGACAAACTAACATTGACGATCGGCAGTGTAATGACCGGAGTGTGTGACTTAGCAGAATTTGTTAGGTGTGAACTGACAAAGGTTTCATATTCGGCATTCCATTGATGTTAGCGAACCGCTGTGTTAGGTCAATAGGGGGACTCATGATAGCATATAAACTTATAAGGTGTAAAATTATATCCATTTACACACGCGGTTATATGAACGCACCTAGTAATACTCTTGATAAACTTGATTGTTTTTCAGCTGTATTATTGCCAAAAAAATTTTTTTGATTGTTATACAAATTAAAAAATACCAAGATTAAGTGAAAAATCAAAACTAAAACGCCTTTACTTGCTGATGTTGGAGATTTCTGATGAAAATGCCGGCTGTAATGTCTGCGAGGTTGCATTCCTTTGAGTTTACCGCGTTTACACAATGAAATGTGCGCGTAAATTTATACAAATTGTGTAAATGATTTTTCATACAAAATTTGACAGCTGGTTTACGCACTAGATAAATTTATACGTTTACACACTTTATAAGGCCTTTATACGGTTACATGAGTCCCCCTAATGTAATTTATGTCGCATAATATTGTAATATGATTATGCTATTACTAAAATGTATCATGATGCGTAATGCCGCAAATGTATTGCATAGGTGGGCATGACGCATAATGCTACAGTATCAAATGAAAGTGTTAATGAGTATTTTAAAAGGAAGTGGGTCTTAGTTAGGTGGACGCCTTTTGTGATATGGTTATAAAGGTGGACCAGGGTTGACTCTAGAATGCTTTTGTACAATATGGGTATCAAACGAAAGGTGTTAATAAGTATTTTAAAAGGGAATGGGTCTTAGTTCTATGGGTGGAATCCTTTTCGGGATATCGCCATAAACGTGGACCAGGGGTGATTCTAGAATGCGTTTGAACAATATGGGTATCAAATGAAAGGTGGTAATGAGAATTTTGAAAGGGCGTGGGCCTTAGTTCTATAGGTGGACGCCTTTTCGAGATATTGC
Organism: Eurosta solidaginis; assembly: GCF_040869045.1. Classification (NCBI taxonomy): domain Eukaryota; kingdom Metazoa; phylum Arthropoda; class Insecta; order Diptera; family Tephritidae; genus Eurosta; species Eurosta solidaginis. Next base: position 18,203,602 of record NC_090324.1, read on the forward strand.
CATAAAGGTGGACCAGGGGTGACTCTAGTATGCTTTTGTACAATATGGGTATCAAAAGAAAGGTGATAATAAGTATTCTAAAGGGAATGGGCCTTAGTTCTCTTCGTGGACGCCTTTTCGGGATATCAACATAAACGTGGACCAGGGGTGACTCTAGAATGCGTTTGTACAATACGGATATCATATGAAAAGTGTTAATGAGTATTTTAAAAGGGAGTGGGCCTTAGTTCTATAGGTGGACGCCTTTTCGAGATATCGCCATAAAGGTGGAGCAGGGGTGACTCTAGAATTTTTTTGTGCGATATGGGTATCAAATGAAAGGTGTTAATTAGTATTTCAAAAGGGAGTGGGCCTTAAATCTATAAGTGGACGCCTTTTCGAGATATCGCCATAAGCGTGGACCAGGGGTGACTCTAGATTGCGAGTGTACAATATGGATATCAAACGAAAGGTGTTGATGAGTATTTTAAAACGGAGTGGGCCTTAGTTCTATGGGTGGACGCCTTTTCGAGATATCGCCATAAAGGTGGACCAGGGCTGACTCTAGAATGCTTTTGTACAATATGGGTATCAAACGAAAGGTGTTAATAAGTATATTAAAAGGGAATGGGCCTTAGTTCTATAGGTCGACGCCTTTTCGAGATATCGCCATAAGCGTGGACCAGGGGTGACTCTAGATTGCGATTGTACAATATGGATATCAAACGAAAGGTGTTGATGAGTATTTTAAAACGGAGTGGGCCTTAGTTCTATGGGTGGACGCCTTTTCGAGATATCGCCATAAAGGTGGACCAGGGCTGACTTTAGAATTTGTTTGTACGATATTAGTATCAAATGAAAGGTGTTAATAAGTATATTAAAAGAGAATGGGCCTTAGTTCTATAGGTAGACGCCTTTTCGAGATATCGCCATAAAGGTGGACCAGGGGTGACTCTAGAATTTGTTTGTATGATATGGGTATCAAACGAAAGGTGATAATGAGTATTTTAAAAGGGAGTTGGCCTTAGTTCTATAGGTGGACGCCTTTTGGAGATATCGCCATAAAAGTGGACCAGGGGGACTCTATAATGTGTTTGTACGATATGGGTATCAAATTAATGGTATTAATGAGGGTTTTAAAAGGGAGTGGTGGTAGTTGTATATGTGAAGGCGTTTTCGAGATATCGACCAAAATGTGGACCAGGGTGACCCAGAACATCATCTGTCGGGTACCGCTAATTTATTTATATATGTAATACCACGAACAGTTATCCTTCCAAGATTCCAAGGGCTTTTGATTTCGCCCTGCAAAACTTTTTTAATTTCTTCTACTTAATATGGTAGGTGTCACACCCATTTTACAATTTTTTTTTTCTAAAGTTATATTTTGCGTCAATAGACCAATCCAATTACCATGTTTCATCCCTTTTTTCGTTGTTGTTGTTGTTGTTGTTGTAGCAATGCTCGCCCCACCTAATAGCCGCGACCGATTACAAATTGTCATCAATATCCTCTAACGGGAGTCCAAGGAAACTTGCCGTTTCAACAGGGGTGGACCATAAGGAAAGGGGTGTTAGAGGCGTTGGTTCCACATTACAATTAAAGAGATGGTTGGTGTCATGTGGGGACACATTGCAAGCAGGGCATACATTTTGTATGTCGGGGTTGATTCTGGATAGGTAAGAGTTTAACCTGTTACAGTATCCAGAACGAAGTTGAGCAAGAGTGACACGCGTTTCCCTGGGGAGTATGCGTTACTCTTCTGCGAGTTCTGGATATTTTTCTTCAAGTACTGGATTCACCGGGCAATTCCCGACATAAAGGTCCGACGCCTGTCTATGGAGTTCACCAAGGACCTGCTTGTGTTTTTCCGCTTCATACGGCTGGGTTCTCAGGTGCCGTATTTCCTCAAAATGCTTACGGAGATGACTCCTTAGGCCCCTAGGCGGTGCTGGTTCGTCAATCAGATGTCTGTTGGGATGCCCAGGTTTCTGGGTATTCAACAGAAACTGTTTGGTCAGCATCTCATTTCTCTCCCTGATGGGGAGTATTCTCGCCTCACTATGCAGATGGTGTTCTGGGGACATAAGAACACAGCCCGTGGCGATTCTGAGAGCAGTATTTTGGTAGGCCTGTAGTTTCTTCCAGTGGGTGGTTTTTAGGCTTGGCGACCATATGGGTGACGCGTAGCAAGTAATCGGCTTGCTAATTGCTTTGTATGTGGTCAAGAGCGTTTCTTTATCTTTTCCCCAGGTACTGCCAGCAAGGGATTTGAGGATTTTATTACGGCTCTGAATTCTTGGAACAATTGCGGTTGCGTGCGCACCAAAATGTAGATCCTGATCAAACGTCACACCCAAGATTTTGGGGTGTAGGACAGTCGGTAGCGTAGTGCCATCGACGTGGATGTTCAATATGGTCGACATTTGGGGCGTCCATGTTGTAAATAAGGTCGCGGAAGATTTAGTCGGTGACAATGACAGGTTTCGCGAGGCGAAAAAACCGGAGAGATCAGGGAGATAGCCGTTTATTTTATTGCATAGCTCATCGATCTTTGGGCCTGGGCCTGTGGCCATTATTGTGCAGTCATCGGCGTAGGAAACGATTGTGACTCCTTCCGGTGGTGAAGGTAGCTTAGATATGTAGAAATTAAACAAAAGCGGGGATAGGACACCACCCTGTGGCACCCCTTGTTTAATTCTCCTTTGTTTTGATGTTTCGTTTCTGAATTGCACCGATGCCTGCCGACCACCCAGATAATTTGCGGTCCACCTTTTAAGACATGGGGGAAGGGTAGACCCTTCCAGGTCTTCCAGTAACGAGCCATGGTTGACCGTATCAAAAGCTTTTGATAGGTCTAACGCTACGAGTACTGTTCTATGGTGGGGATATTGATTCAAACCGCAATTTATCTGGGTGCTAATGACATTTAGCGCGGAGGTAGTGCTATGGAGTTTTCTGAAGCCATGCTGATGAGGGGCTAGCTGCAAATGTGCTTGGAAATGAGGGAGCAAAATGGCTTCAAGCGTCTTTGCCACTGGCGATAGGAGAGATATCGGACGATATGACTCACCTACGTTAGCTGGTTTCCCAGGCTTTAGTAGCGGGACCACCTTGGCCATTTTCCATTTCTCGGGTATGACAAAGGTGGAAAGAGACAGGTTGAAGACATGCGCTAAATATTTGAAACCCTCTTTCCCTAGGTTTTTAAGCATCGGCATGGCTATGCCGTCTGGGCCCACTGCTTTGGATGGTTTAGCGCGACCAATGGCGTCCTCAACCTCTCTAGCGGTGATGGTAATTGGTGACGCGCTGAGTTTGTGTTTATGTGCACGTCTATTGGCTCTCCGTCTATCTTTGTCGACCGTAGGATGCATTATATATTGTCGGCAGAAAGCGCTCGCGCATTTTTTCGCATCCGACAGCACCTTATCGCCAAAGGCGATGGAAACTTTGTCTTTGTGCTTAGTCGGATTCGATAGGGACTTTACGGTGGACCAAAGTTTACCTACACCGGTAGAGAGGTTACAACCTCTTAGGTGCTCTTCCCATTTCGCCCGCTTGTGTTCGTCCACAAGCAATCTGATGCGTTGGTTTATATCCCTTATTTGGGGGTCGCCTGGATCAAGCTGTCTTATAAGGTCGCGTTCCCTCGCTAAGCTCGCGGCCTCCGCCGGGAAGTGGGGCCGGATTTCGGGAATTCTCCCGGCGGGAATGAAATGTGCCGAGGCGGATTCAATGACCTTACGGAAGGCACGCTCCCCTTGGCGGGCATCAGTCGGGATAGGGAGGGCAGCAAAGCTGCTGTCTGTTGCAGATTTATATTCTTCCCACTTTCCTTTTTTGAAGTTTATGAAAGTGCGTTTTTCGGTGACGATGAAGTCGGCGGTACGCTCGAACGAAATAAGTATGGGCAGGTGGTCGGATGCCAATGTTACCATCGGCTGCCAGTTGACGCAGTTTACGAGTTCTGCGCTCACGATTGAGATATCTGGCGAGCTATGACAGCTTCCTACCATACGTGTGGGGGCGTCTCCGTTAATTGTGCAGAATGTCGTTTCGTCTATTTGATCCGCCAACATCTCACCCCTACTGTCCGCCCGCAAGTTTGAATGCCATAGGTCGTGATGGGCATTGAAATCGCCTAAGATAATGCGATTGTTGCCAGTGAGTAAGGCCTCGATATTAGGGCGGTATCCACTGGGGCAACAGGTGACAGGAGGGATGTAGATGTTGATGATTTCTAGATTTGCATCGCCTGACCGGACAGATAGGCCTTGACGTTCTAAGACATTGTCACTGCGGTCGATGCCAGGATCAAATATATGATATTGCACAGAGTGGTGTATAATAAACGCGAGGCCGCCTCCATTTCCGCTCTCGCGTTCTTTCCTGTGGACATTATAACCAGAGCAGGTCTGCAATGCAGATCTTGCTGTGAGTTTAGTCTCTTGAATAGCAGCAATGCGGATGTTGTGCCGCTTCATGAAATCGACTATCTCCGTAATCTTCCCAGTTAGTCCATTACAGTTGAACTGCAGAATTCTGAAGTGCATGAGGGGTGACGCCGACACTCTAGGGGTAAGTGAGGGGTGACTACGCCTAGGTTGTGGAAGGCCAGGACGCGATTGCTGTTGTGGCCTTGGGACTGGGCGCCCTTGGGCAAGCATTGGGGTACCCGGATGATTTGGGTTTGCGACCTGGCAACATGGCGCGATGAAACCCGTCGAGGGGTTGCCGTCGCGGAGACCAGAACATCTATGAAAGTGGCACCACCCAAGGCAGGAGCTGCATTGAGCGGATGTCGCAAACCTATATATTCTGTGCTGGCAGACGGTGCAAACGGAGGCAGGGACTAAGAGTCTGTTTCCCTGACCTGCACGATTGCTGCCAGAAAAGAGGGGAGGAGAAGAAGACGGGGGCAGGGGCTGATGCTCAGCATTGCTACCAGCTGTACTACGAAGGTAGTAGTTATGAGTGGTATCAGCTGTTTGAGTTGTTGGCGCCGTGGGGCGCGAGCAGCAGCGGGTACTTGTTGTGGCTTGCTGAGCAGCGAAGCTGCTGGAAGGTAGTGGGGATACGCTTAGGCGTAGACTACGGGACGCCCTTGGGCGTGAGCAGCAAGGAGCCACAAAAGATTTATAAAAGTTACGTGGACGTCGGGTTTTGGGATCAAGCCCAGAACAACCTGTCCGATGCAACCATCCCTTGCACGAGACACACTGAACAGAGTATGACCGTCCTAAAAAGATTCTTTTCTGGCAAATGCAGCAAAACCATTTCTCAGGACCGGGGTGAGGAGACGGACCCGGATTGGGTTCGATACCTTCCCGGAGTAAGAGAATATGTAGCAGTCCTGCTGCAAGGAGCTGCTGGGAGGATGACAATTTGTGGGAGGGACGAAACAAATTAAATGGGGTCACACTGAAATGACAGTCCTTGGTCGGGAAAAATTCCGAGTCGCTCCGGTACATAGAACCGACTGCCTTCGTATTTGGTATATTATTATGGCATTTTTTTCATTTTTAGTAATTTTCGATATCGAAAAAGTGGGCGTGGTCATAGTCGGATTTCGGCCATTTTTTACACCAATATAAAGTGAGTTCAGATAAGTACGTGAACTGAGTTTTGTAAAGATATACGATTTTTGCTCAAGTTATGGTGTTAACGGCCGAGCGGAAGGACAGACCGTCGACTGTGTATACAAACTGGGCGTGGCTTCAACCGATTTCGCTTTTTTTCACAGAAAACAGTTATCGTCCAAGAATCTAATCCTCTGCCAAATTTCACAAGGATTGGTATGGTTTTGTTCGACATATGGCATTAAAAGTATCCTAGACAAATTAAATGAAAAAGGGCGGAGCCAAACCCATTTGGAAAATTTCTTTTATTTTTGTATTTTGTTGCACTATATCATTACTGGAGTTGAATGTTGACATAATTTACTTATATACTGTAAAGATATTAACTTTTATTTTAAAATTTGACTTTAAAAAAAAATTCTTTTTAAAAAGTGGGCGTGTTCGTTCTCCGATTTTGCTAATTTTTATTAAGCATATATATAGTAATAAGAGTAACGTTCCTGCCAAATTTCATCATGATGTCTTCAACGGCTCCCAAATTACAGCTTGCAAAACTTCTAAATTACCTTCTTTTAAAAGTGGGCGGTGCCACGCCCGATGTTCAAAATTTTACTAGTTTTCTATTCTGCGTCATAAGTTCAACTCAGCTACCAAGTTTGATTGCTATATCCATATTTGATAATGAATTATTGCACTTTTTCGATTTTTCGAAATTTTCGATATCGAAAAAGTGGGCGTGGTTATAGTCCGATATCGTTCATTTTAAATAGCGATCTGAGATGAGTGCCCAGAAACCTACATACCAAATTTCATCAAGATACCCCAAAATTTACTCAAGTTATCGTGTTAACGTACGGAGGGACGGACGGAGAAGGCTCAATAGAATTTTTTTTTGATACTGATGATTTTGATATATGGAAGTCTATATCTATCTCGATTCCGTTATACCTGTACAACCAACCGTTATCCAATCAAAGTTAATATACTCTGTGAGCTCTGCTCAACTGAGTATAAAAATATACAGCTTTCGTTACACATAACGGCCAATACGAGTTTAATTTCGTTCCGTTCGGAATCTCAAACTCCCCACCCGTTTTTTGTAGGTTTATTTTCGCAATATTTCGTGAGTTGGTACAAGAGGGCACGGTTGTAATTTATATGGACGATATTATAATCCCATCGAAAGGCGAACAAGAGGGTGTAATGAAATTGCAAAAGGTGTTAGCAGTAGCAGAATCAAATGGGTGGAGGATAAAATGGAAAAAGTGTCAATTTTAAAGAGAATGGTAAATTTCTTGGGTTACATAATCGAAAACTCTACAATTAAAATCTCGAATGAAAAGACAAATGCCGATAAAACTTTTCCAGTACCTAAAGATAGGAAGGCACTTCAGCGTTTCTTGGGACTTACATCGTATTTCCGGCGTTTTATCCCAAACTACGCGACTATCGCTCGAACTTTGACAAACCTTTGAAGAAAGATGTTAAATTTGTTATAGGGGACCAGGAAGCTGCAGCGGTTCTGCAACTTAAAGACGCGTGGTCTTCTTCGCCAGTACTGAAGATTTATGATATTTCGGCGACAACTGAAATTCATACAGATGCTAGCAAGTTCGGTTACGGTGCAGTTTTGTTGCAGAAAGACTCCCAAGACGGCCAGTTACACCCAGTTCAATATATGAGCAGAAAAATGACGGCGGCAGAACAAAAATACCATTCTTATGAATTGGAGGTTCTAGCCATTACTGAAGAGGTGGAGGGTATATGTTCTAGGTACAATGTTCAAAATCTTAACAGACTGTAACGCGTTTGCGATGACAGTGCGGAAAGACGAAGTAGCATTAAGAGTGTCCAGATAGGCTATGTTCCTACAAGAATTTGACTATATTATAGAGCATCGTGCAGGGCCCAAAATGAAACACGTCGATGCTTTGAGTCGTGTTATTTGTCTAGCAGTGGGAGACTCGTTACGTTATCGAATTAAGGAAGCTCAGCTATCGGATGAATGGACGCGTGCAATACGAAAATTTGTAGAAGGTGGATGTTATGAAGACTACTTTGTTAAGTACGACATTTTGTACAAAGATCTAACCAAGGAAACTGTTGGTAATACCGTCTGTAATGGAACGAGAAGTAATAGAACTTGCTCACCGTCAAGGACATTTCGGAACGAAAAAGACGCAAGACATTGTAGAAAAAGTTTCTATATATCAAATTTAAACGCCAAAGTTACCAAAGTAGTAAAAGCGTGTATTGAATGTATATATATGTGTCAGAATCCAAGACAGGTAGGAAGGAGGGTTTCCTTAATCCTATTGATAAAGCTGATAGGCCGTGAAGGACCTCTCACATATACCACGTAGGCCCAATGGAACAAACGCAGAAACGCTATAACCACATAATAGACGCTTTCTCAAAATTCGTGTGGCTTTATCCCACGAAAAGTACAGGGGCAGCAGAAGTCGTAGAAAAGTTACAAAAATTAGCAATTTTATTTGGAAACCCAGAAAGAATTATTACTGATAGAGGCACGGCACAACATCTACTTATTGCAACGGGAGTACCACGTGGGAATGGTCAGGTTGAACGTATGCATAAGATTGTTGTTCCAATGCTAACAAAACTTTGCATTGAAAATCCTAAGTCTTGGTACAAGCATGTTGATCGGATACAGCATACAATTAACAATACACCTCCCCATAGCACGAAATACACACCATTTACATTATTAACAGGGGTAGAGATGCGGATCATGGACAACCCTGACATTCGAAAACTTATATAGGAAGAAAACATACAAGAGTTGGAAGAGGGACGGGATTCAAACCGAGAAGAAGCTAGGGAAAATATACAGAAAACTCAAGCTGAAAATAAGAAATCTTTCGACAGGAAGCGGGTAAAGGAAACGACTTATTCATCAAGAGAATTAGTGGCTATAAAAAGAACTCAATTTGGGTCCGGATTTAAACTAGGGCCAAGGTTTCTAGGGCCATAACAAATAATAGAAAAGTTTCAGCATGGACGGTACTCGGTCGAGAAAGTTGGGGATACTGAAGGGCACCGAATGAGCTATGCTATAATCGTAAACATGAAAAAGTGGGACCCAGCATTGGGGTCGAATGCCCTGTCAGGATAACCGAATGTAGGAAGGGTTAAGGCAAATGCAACCCTATACACGTTAGGATAGACTGGACGAAACGTTGCCGAACTTAACCAACGCCAACTACAAAACGATACGAACAGCTAACGAACGATTCAAAAAGGACATTTGAACACGGACACCCAATCTCGACGGACGCGCGCGCTAGTACAAAAAGTAGTCGGTACAACTCTAATGAAATTTATAAATTTAACTAAATTTATTGAACTTAATAATAATATATCTAAACTACGTACTACGATTAATATAAACCATTAAACTATGTACTATTATTAAAATTCTTATACTACAATATAAATAAATTAATAAATATTAAAATAAAACACTACATATATATCCTGTTTACGCCCCTCCTTATTGTTCAACCTACGTCGCACATGCATTTCCAACCAGTCTTCGAATTTGCATTACTCTCTACGTCGCACATACATACATAGGTACATACCAACGATTCTAACGTCACATCATCGCTGTCGTTGTCGTTGCTCGCATTTAGCTAATTTCTTCGCTTTATGCTCAACCCACTCAAAAATTTTTTAATATAAAGATATTGCATGCGCGAACTTCGGTGGAAAGCAGCGGAGAGTAACAAAATTCTAGTAGGTCACTTTCACCACACCAAAAACTTTAACACAATTTTTAACATAATTTAAGCACAGAAATACACTGATTGAGGTTTTAGTGAGTAAAAGTTAAAATTCTGAACACATTAGCTGAATAAAAAGTGTACAAATAATTATTAAATAACAAATACAGACAGTGGTAGTTTAACAAATTCTGCTGTGGTAAGTGGTGAATGTGACCTACTAGAATTTTGTGAAGCTTGCCTCACACGATTTTTCGTCTATGCAATGTCTCTATATTAAATGTTTCTGACCCAGTGTCCATCTACCTTCGTCATCGCCTTAGTCGCTGCAGCATTCATACATTTGGGTTGTTGGATATACATATAATTTTACATATGCATACATAACAACACGCATAGTTTTTGGTCTCTTCGCACTTATTGTTTTGTTTACCTATTTCAAGAAATCATACGAGATTTTTTACGGTAATTGTCAATGTAATATAACAGAGCTTTTCCATGGAATGTTCCTGCATATTTTTTCTGCTAGCATTGATTTCGTTTTTAGCTTTTAAGATTATTAACTTTGTAACCATTAAAGAGTGAACTCCAATAAAGAAAATTATTAAATCAAAATTGTTCGGTTAACCATTCTTTAATTGAAGAACCTTTCGCAAGTTTTGTTGAAGGTCAAAGGTTGTAGAAAACGCTCTACAACTCATCCATATACTTTTAAATGTGGTTTTTCCACTCATATATGGCCAAAGCAAAAGATAATATACGGTCCCATGCCTTAGCTTTAAAAGAGATCTTGGCCACAATTGAACCGGACGGTTGATGCCAGGGTGCAGAAATGGTAGAACATACTATACACGTGTATACGGATGGTTTCAAATTAATGGAAAGAAAAAAGTAGATCCCTCAGGTTGACAGATTACTGCAGCGTCTTTCAGGCGGAAATTTTAGCCGCGAAGAAAACAGCAGAAATTCTGGAGGAACTATGCTTAAGCTGCAGTCCTTCGCCAAGAAGTGTTCTGGAATGCAAATGAGCAAATGAGCATTGGAAAAACTTCGCTCAGGCCGTCCCATACATCTATACTGGAGTCCATGTCATGAAGGGATAGAAGGTAACAAAAAGGCCGATGGGTTGGGAAATGAGGGTACAACGCTCCCTGAATCGATGACAGAGACGTCCCAATCCGTATGGGAGAAAGGAGACAGTAGTTGCATATGATCCATCAAGCAGGAAATGCGTGGACACAAGCGCTGGGCTGTAAAGTTTCTAAGATCATGTTCAAAGTCTACGATTTTAGACTCAAGAAGCGGCTCATATCTCTGAAGAGAGAATACTTTAGGCTCACGATGGGCATACTAACTTCACACTGCCTTCTGGTGTCACATGCTTATAAGTAAGGCTTCGTCAGTAACAACAGAAGTAGGAAATGCGTGCTGCAAGAAGAAATGGTTGAGCTCGTGCTGTGTTCGTGTCCTGCGCTCACCAGGTCGAGGCTCCAGCTATCGAGGCGGCAGAGGTGCAAAATCTTGAGGCACTAATTTGCCAAAAGGACGAAGTTATTCTTTAACATAAATCCTTGCACCTGATTGGGGTTCTTTCGTTAGGTCATTAAAAAATTTTGGTAGCACTATGGACACATTCAGTAAATGTAAGGTCTCTATTGACCAGCCAGTTCAACCTAACCTAACCCAGGGTTCTCACAATCTTTTTATACCTTTCATGAAAATGAAATGGTATATTAATTTCGTCACGAATCCCAAAATTGTAATTCCTTAAAGGAAAATAGGTAGACCCACCATTAAGTATACCGAAATAATCAGGATGAAGAGCTGAGTTGATTTAGCCATGTCCGTCTGTCTGTTTGTATGCAAACTAGTCCCTCAATTTTTGAGATATCTTGATAAAATTTGGTAAGCGTGTGTATTTACGTGTCCGATTAGACATTTGTCGGAACCGGCTGGATCGGACCACTATAGCATATATCCTCCATACAATCGATTTTTCAGAAAAAGGGGATTTTTGTCATATCTTCCTCAATTTATCAGATTGAAACTTGAAACTTCACCATACTTTCGAATATATTGCACATATTGTTGTCTGAAAAAATTGATGGGATCGGTCGTATATATAGTATATATCCCCAAAACCGATTTTTCAGATAAGAAACTTTTCGTAATTACTGCCGTATCTTAAGGGCTAGAGGCTTCAAATTTCAACGAATGCTTACGTATATAGCATATATTGTTGTCTGCAAAAATCGTAAAGATCGGTGGTATATATAGTATATATATAGCATATATATATATATATTTGCAATTTCAGCCCCATTTTTACAGCTAGAAGCTTCAAATTTCACAAAATGCTTACGTATCTTGCACATATTGTTGTCTGAAAAAACCATAGAGATCGGTGGTATATATATTACATACCCCATATAAACTGTCATTATTGCCCCTTTTTTACGGCTAGAAGCTTCAAAAATCATCAAATTTCATCAAATAGTTACCTTTACGTCATATATTGTTGAAATAGTTGAAATACGTGATTCGTAGTCAAAGTTTTACATGCAGACTACAAAAAACGTGAAGCTTAGCATCCTCACACAAAGTAGCTACCAATTTTTATACTCAGTTGAGCAGAGTTCACAGAGTATATTAACTTTGATTGGATAACGGTTGGTTGTACAGATATAAAGGAATCGAGATAGATATAGACTTCCATATAGCAAAATCATCAGTATCGGAAAAAATTTTGATTGAGCCATGTCCGTCCGTCCGTTCTTGATGAAGTTTTGTATGTGGGTTCCTGGGCACTCGTCTCAGATCGCTATTTAAAATGAACGATATCGGACTATAACCACGCCCACTTTTTCGATAACGAAAATTTCTAAAAACAGAAAAAATGCGATAATTCATTGCCAAAGACAGACAAGGCGATGAAACTTGGTATGTGTGTTGACCTTATGACGCAGAATAGAAAATTAGTAAAATTTAGGACAATGGGCGTGGCAGCGCCCAATTTTAAAAGAAGGTAATTTAAAAGTTTTGCAAGCTGTAATTTGTCAGTCGTTGAAGATATCATGATGAAATTTGGTAGGAACGTTACTCCTATTACTATGTGTACGCTTAATAAAAATTAGCAAAATCGGAGAACGACCACGCCCACTTTAAAAAATTTTTTTTTTAAGTCAAATTTTAACAAAAAATTCAATATCTTTACAGTATATAAGTAAATTATGTCAACATTCGACTCCAGTAATGATATTGTGCAATAAAATACAGAAATAAAAGAAAATTTCAAAATGGGCGTGGCTCCGGCCTTTTTCATTTAATTTGTCTAGGATACTTTTAATGCCATAAGTCGAACAAAAATCTACCAATCCTTGTGAAATTTGGTTAGGGGCCTAGATTCTAGGACGATAACTGTTTTCTGTGAAAAAGGGCGAAATCGGTTGAAGCCACGCCCAGATTTTTTACACAGTCGTCCGTCTGTCCTTCCGCTCGGCCGTTAATACGATAAATTGAGCAAAAATTGATATATCTATATATATACTAAACTCAGTTCTCGTACTTATCTGAACTCACTTTGTATTGGTGTAAAGAATGGCCGAAATCCGACTATGACCACGCCCACTTTTTCGATACCGAAAGTTACGAAAAATTAAAAAAATGCCATAATTCTATACCAAATGCGAAAAAAGGGTTGCAACATGGTAATTGGATTGGTTTATTGACGCAAAATATAACTTTAGAAAAAGACTTTGTAAAATGGGTGTGGCACCTACCATATTAAGTAGAAGTAAATGAAAAATTCTGCAGGGCGAAATCAAGGGCTTTGAATCTTGGTAGGAATACCGTTCGTGGTATTACATATATAAATAAATTAGCGGTATCCAACAGATGATGTTCTGGGTCAACCTGGTCCACATTTTGGTCGATATCTGGAAAACGCTTCCACATATACAACTACCCCCACTCCCTTTTAAAACCCTCATTAATACCTTTAGTTTGATACACATATCGTACAAACACATTATAGAGTCACCCCTGGTCAACCTTTATGGCGATATATAGAAAAGGCGTCCACCTATAGAACTAAGGGCGACTCCCTTTTAAAATACTACTCATCAACACCTTTCATTTGATATCCATATTGTACAAACGCATTCTAGAGCCACCGCTGGTACACGTTTATGTTGATATCCCGAAAAGGCGTCCACGAATAGAACTAAGGTCCATTCCCTTTTAAAATACTTATTAACACCTTTCGTTTGATACCCATATTGTACAAAAGCATTCTAGAGTCAACCCTGGTCCACCTTTATAACGATATTCCGAAAAGGCGTCCACCTATATAACTAAGGCTCATTCCATTTTAAAATACTCATTAATACCTTTCATTTGATACCCATATCGTAGAAACAAATTCTAGAGTCACCCTGGTCCACCTTTATGGCGATATTTCGAAAAGGCACCCACCTATAGAACTAAGGCCCACTCCCTTTTAAAATACTCATTATCACCTTTCGTTTGATAACCATATCGTACAAACAAATTCTAGAGTCACCCCTGGTCCACCTTTATGGCGATATCTCGAAAAGGCGTCCACCTATAGAATTAAGGCCCACTCCCTTTTAAAATACTCATTAACACCTTTCGTTTGATACCCATATTGTACAAACGCATTCTAGAGTCACCCCTGATACACCTTTACGGCGATATCTCGAAAAGGCGTCCACTTATCGAACTAAGGCCCACTCCCTGTTAAAATACTCATTAACACCTTTCATTTGATACCCATATCGTACACAAAAATTCTAGAGTCACACCTGGTCCACCTTTACGGCGATATCTCGAAAAGGCGTCCACTTATCGAACTAAGGCCCACTCCCTTTTAAAATACTCATTAACACTTTTCATTTCATACCCATATCGTACAAACAAATTCTAGAGTCACCCCTGGTCCTCCTTTATGGCGATATCTCGAAAAGGCGTCTACCTATAGAACTAAGGCCCACGCCCTTTCAAAATACTCATTAACACCTTTCGTTTGATACCCATATCGTACAAACAAATTCTAGAGTCACCCCTGGTTCACCTTTATGGCGATATCTCGAAAAGGCGTCCACCTATAGAACTAAAACCCACTCCTTTTTAAAATACTCATTAACACCTTTCATTTGATACCCATAACTTACAAACAAATTCTAGAGTCACCCCTGGTCCACCTTTATGGCGATATCTCGAAAAGGCGTCCACCTATCGAACTAAGGCCCACTCCCTTTAAAAATACTCATTATCACCTTTCGTTTGATACCCATATCGTACAAACAAATTCTATAGTCACCCCTGGTCCACCTTTATGGCGATATCTCGAAAAGGCGTCCACCTATAGAATTAAGGCCCACTCCCTTTTAAAATACTCATTACCACCTTTCATTTGTACCCATATCGTAGAAACAAATTCTAGAGTCACCCTGGTCCACCTTTATGACGATATCTCGAAAAGGCGTCCTCCTATCGAACTAAGGCCCACTCCCTTTTAAAATACTCATTAACACCTTTTGATTGATACCCATATTGTACCAACGCATTCTAGAGTCACCCCTGATACACCCTTACGGCGATATCTCGAAAAGGCGTCCACTTATCGAACTAAGGCCCACTCCCTTTTAAAATACTCATTAACACCTTTCATTTGATACCCATATTGTACAAACGCATTCTAGAGTCACCCCTGATACACCCTTACGGCGATATCTCGAAAAGGCGTCCACTTATCGAACTAAGGCCCACTCCCTTTTAAAATACTCATTAACACCTTTCATTTGATACCCATATCGTAGAAACAAATTCTAGAGTCCCCCTGGTCCACCTTTAGGGCGATATCTCGAAAAGGCGTCCACCTATAGAATTAAGGTCCACTCCCTTTTAAAATACTCATTAGCACCTTTCGTTTGATACCCATATTGTACAAACGCATTCTAGAGTCACCCCTGGTCCACCTTTATGGCGATATCTCGAAAAGGCGTCCACTTATAGAATTAAGGCCCACTCCATTTTAAAATACTCATTAACACCTTTCGTTTGATACCCATATTGTACAAACGCATTCTAGAGTCACCCCTGATACACCCTTACGGCGATATCTCGAAAAGGCGTCCACTTATCGAACTAAGGCCCACTCCCTTTTAAAATACTCATTAACACCTTTCATTTGATACCCATATCGTAGAAACAAATTCTAGAGTCCCCCTGGTCCACCTTTAGGGCGATATCTCGAAAAGGCGTCCACCTATAGAATTAAGACCCACTCCCTTTTAAATTACTCATTAGCACCTTTCGTTTGATACCCATATTGTACAAACGCATTCTAGAGTCACCCCTGGTCCACCTTTATGGCGATATCTCGAAAAGGCGTCCACTTATAGAATTAAGGCCCACTCCCTTTTAAAATACTCATTAACACCTTTCGTTTTGTACAAACGCATTCTAGAGTCACCCCTGGTCCACCTTTATGGCGATATCTCGAAAAGGCGTCCACTTATCGAACTAAGGCCCACTCCCTTTTAAAATACTCATTAACACCTTTCATTTGATACCCATATCGTAGAAACAAATTCTAGAGTCACCCCTGGTCCACCTTTATGGCGATATCTCGAAAAGGCATCCACCTATAGAACTAAGGCCCACTCCCTTTTAAAATACTGATTATAACCTTTCGTTTGATAGCCATATCGTACAAACAAATTCTAGAGTCACCCCTGGTCCACCTTTAGGGCGATATCTCGAAAAGGCGTCCACCTATAGAATTAAGGCCCACACCCTTTTAAAATACTCATTAACATCTTTGATTTGATACCCCTATCGTACAAACAAATTCTAGAGTTACCCCTGGTCCACCTTTATGGCGATATCTCGAAAAGGCGTCCACCTATAGAACTAAGGCTCACTCGCTTTTAAAATACTCATTAACACCTTTCATTTGATACCCATATCGTAGAAACAAATTCTAGAGTCACCCCTGGTCCACCTTTATGGCGATATCTCCCTCTTTCCCTCCCTTTAAAAATACCTTTTAAAATACTCATTATCACCTTTCGTTTGATAACCTTATCGTACAAACAAATTCTAGAGTCACCCCTGGTCCAACTTTATGGCGATATCTCGAAAAGGCGTCCACCTATAGAATTAAGGCCCACTCCCTTTTAAAATACTCATTAACACCTTTCGTTTGATACCCATATTGTACAAAAGCATTCTAGAGTCACCCCTGGTCCACGTTTATGTTGATATCTCGAAAAGGCATCCACCTATAGAACTAAGGCCCACTCCCTTTTAAAGTACTCATTAACACCTTTCGTTTGATACCCATATTGTACAAACGCATTCTAGAGACACCCCTGATACACCCTTACGGCGATATCTCGAAAAGGCGTCCACTTATCGAACTAAGGCCCACTCCCTTTTAAAATACTCATTAACACCTTTCATTTGATACCCATATCGTAGAAAGAAATTCTAGAGTCATCCCGGTCCACCTTTATGGCGATATCTCGAAAAGGATTCCACCTATAGAATTAAGGCCCACTCCCTTTTAAAATACTCATTAACACCTTTCGTTTGATACCTATATTGTACAAACGCATTCTAGAGTCACCCCTGATACACCTTTACGGCGATATCTCGAAAAGGCGTCCACTTATCGAACTAAGGCCCACTCCCTTTTAAAATACTCATTACCACCTTTCATTTGATACCCATATCGTAGAAACAAATTCTAGAGTCACCCCTGGTCCACCTTTAGGGCGTTATCTCGAAAAGGCGTCACCCTATAGAATTAAGGCCCACTCCCTTTTAAAATACTCATTAACACCTTTCGTTTGATACCCATATTGTACAAACGCATTCTAGAGTCACCCCTGGTCCACCTTTATGGCGATATCTCGAAAAGGCGTCCACCTATAGAATTAAGGCCCACTCCCTTTTAAAATACTCATTAACACCTTTCGTTTTCTACAAACGCATTCTAGAGTCACACCTGGTCCACCTTTATGGCGATATCTCGAAAAGGCGTCCACTTATCGAACTAAGGCCCACCTCCTTTTAAAATACTCATTAACACCTTTCATTTGATACCCATATCGTAGAAACAAATTCTAGAGACACCCTTGGTCCACCTTTATGGCGATATCTCGAAAGGGCATCCACCTATAGAACTAAGGCCCACTCCCTTTTAAAATACTCATTATCACCTTTCGTTTGATAACCATATCGTACAAACAAATTCTAGAGTCACCCCTGGTCCACCTTTATGGCGATATCTCGAAAAGGCGCCCACCTATAGAGTTAAGGCCCACTCCCTTTTAAAATACTCATTAACACCTTTCGTTTGATAACCATATTGTACAAACGCATTCTAGAGTCACCCCTGATACACCTTTACGGCGATATCTCGAAAAGGCGTCCACTTATCGAACTAAGGCCCACACCCTTTTAAAATACTCATTAACACCTTTCATTTGATACCCCTATCGTACAAACAAATTCTAGAGTTACCCATGGTCCACCTTTATGGCGATATCTCGAAAAGGCGTCCACCTATAGAACTAAGGCTCACTCGCTTTTAAAATACTCATTAACAGCTTTCGTTTGATACCCATATCGTAGAAACAAATTCTAGAGTCACCCCTGGTCCACCTTTATGGCGATATCTCGAAAAGGCATCCACCTATAGAACTAAGGCCCACTCCCTTTTAAAATACTCATTATCACCTTTCGTTTGATAACCATATCGTACAAACCAATTCTAGAGTCACCCCTGGTCCAACTTTATGGCGATATCTCGAAAAGGCGTCCACCTATAGAATTAAGGCCCACTCCCTTTTAAAATACTCATTAACACCTTTCGTTTGATACCCATATTGTACAAACGCACTCTAGAGTCACCCCTTGTCCACGTTTATGTTGATATCTCGAAAAGGCATCCACCTATAGAACTAAGGTCCACTACCTTTTAAAATATTCATTAACACCTTTCATTTGATACCCATATCGTACAAAAAAATTCTAGAGTCACCCCTGGTCCACATTTTGGTCGATATCTCGAAAACACCTTCACATATACAACTACCACCACTCCCTTTTAAATCCCTCATTAATACCTTTAATTTAATACCCATATTGTACAAACGCATTCTAGAGTCACCCCTGGTCCACCTTTATGGCGATATGTCGAAAAGGCGTCCACCTATAGAACTAAGGCCCACTCCCTTTTAAAATACTCATTATCACCTTTTGTTTGATACGCATATCGTACAAACAAATTCTAGAGTCATCCTTGGTCCACCTTTATGGCGATATCTCGAAAAGGCGTCGACCTATAGAACTAAGGCCCACTCCATTTTAAAGTAGTTATTAACACCTTTCATTTGATACCCATATCGTACAAACAAATTCTAGAGTCAGTTCTGGTCCACCTTTAGGGCGTTATCTCGAAAAGGCGTCCACCTATAGAATTAAGGCCCACTCCCTTTTAAAATACTCATTAACACCTTTCGTTTGTATGTATGATTAACACCTTTCGTTTTCTACAAACGCATTCTAGAGTCACCCCTGGTCCACCTTTATGGCGATATCTCGAAAAGGCGTCCACTTATCGAACTAAGGCCCACTCCCTTTTAAAATACTCATTAACACCTTTTATTTGATACCTATATCGTAGAAACAAATTCTAGAGACACCCTTGGTCCACCTTAATGGCGATATCTCGAAAAGGCATCCACCAATAGAACTAAGGCCCACTCCCTTTTAAAATACTCATTATCACCTTTCGTTTGATAACCATATCGTACAAACAAATTCTAGAGTCACCCCTGATATGTTGATTATGTTGATATCTCGAAAAGGCATCCACCTATAGAACTAAGGCCCACTCCCTTTTAAAATACTCATTAACACCTTTCATTTGATACCCATATCGTACAAAAAAATTCTAGAGTCACCCCTGGTCCACATTTTGGTCGATATCTCGAAAACACCTTCACATATACAACTACCACCACTCCCTTTTAAATCCCTCATTAATACCTTTAATTTAATACCCATATTGTACAAACGCATTCTAGAGTCACCCCTGGTCCACCTTTATGGCGATATGTCGAAAAGGCGTCCACCTATAGAACTAAGGCCCACTCCCTTTTAAAATACTCATTATCACCTTTCGTTTGATACGCATATCGTACAAACAAATTCTAGAGTCATCCTTGGTCTACCTTTATGGCGATATCTCGAAAAGGCGTCGACCTATAGAACTAAGGCCCACTCCATTTTAAAGTAGTTATTAACACCTTTCATTTGATACCCATATCGTACAAACAAATTCTAGAGTCAGTCCTGGTCCACCTTTAGGGTGTTATCTCGAAAAGGCGTCCACCTATAGAATTAAGGCCCACTCCCTTTTAAAATACTCATTAACACCTTTCGTTTGTATGTATCATTAACACCTTTCGTTTTCTACAAACGCATTCTAGAGTCACCCCTGGTCCACCTTTATGGCGATATCTCGAAAAGGTGTCCACTTATCGAACTAAGGCCCACACCCTTTTAAAATACTCATTAACACCTTTCATTTGATACCCCTATCGTACAAACAAATTCTAGAGTTACCCATGGTCCACCTTTATGGCGATATCTCGAAAAGGCGTCCACCTATAGAACTAAGGCTCACTCGCTTTTAAAATACTCATTAACAGCTTTCGTTTGATACCCATATCGTAGAAACAAATTCTAGAGTCACCCCTGGTCCACCTTTATGGCGATATCTCGAAAAGGCATCCACCTATAGAACTAAGGCCCACTCCCTTTTAAAATACTCATTATCACCTTTCGTTTGATAACCATATCGTACAAACCAATTCTAGAGTCACCCCTGGTCCAACTTTATGGCGATATCTCGAAAAGGCGTCCACCTATAGAATTAAGGCCCACTCCCTTTTAAAATACTCATTAACACCTTTCATTTTATACCCATATCGTAGAAACAAATTCTAGAGACACCCTTGGTCCACCTTTATGGCGATATCTCGAAAAGGCATCCACCTATAGAACTAAGGCCCACTCCCTTTTAAAATACTCATTATCACCTTTCGTTTGATAACCATATCGTACAAACAAATTGTAGAGTCACCCCTGGTCCACCTTTATGGCGATATCTCGAAAAGGCGTCCACCTATAGAATTAAGGCCCACTCCCTTTTAAAATACTCATTAACACCTTTCGTTTGATACCCATATTGTACAAACGCATTCTAGAGTCACCCCTGATACACCTTTACGGCGATATCTCGAAAAGGCGTCCACTTATCGAACTAAGGCCCACACCCTTTTAAAATACTCATTAACACCTTTCATTTGATACCCCTATCGTACAAACAAATTCTAGAGTTACCCCTGGTCCACCTTTATGTCGATATCTCGAAAAGGCATCCACCTATAGAACTAAGGCTCATTCGCTTTTAAAATACTCATTATCACCTTTCGTTTGATAACCATATCGTACAAACAAATTGTAGAGTCACCCCTGGTCCACCTTTATGGCGATATCTCGAAAAGGCGTCCACCTATAGAACTAAGGCTCACTCGCTTTTAAAATACTCATTAACAGCTTTCGTTTGATAACCATATCGTACAAACCAATTCTAGAGTCACCCCTGGTCCAACTTTATGGCGATATCTCGAAAAGGCGTCCACCTATAGAATTAAGGCCCACTCCCTTTTAAAATACTCATTAACACCTTTCATTTTATACCCATATCGTAGAAACAAATTCTAGAGACACCCTTGGTCCACCTTTATGGCGATATCTCGAAAAGGCATCCACCTATAGAACTAAGGCCCACTCCCTTTTAAAATACTCATTATCACCTTTCGTTTGATAACCATATCGTACAAACCAATTCTAGAGTCACCCCTGGTCCAACTTTATGGCGATATCTCGAAAAGGCGTCCACCTATAGAATTAAGGCCCACTCCCTTTTAAAATACTCATTAACACCTTTCATTTTATACCCATATCGTAGAAACAAATTCTAGAGACACCCTTGGTCCACCTTTATGGCGATATCTCGAAAAGGCATCCACCTATAGAACTAAGGCCCACTCCCTTTTAAAATACTCATTATCACCTTTCGTTTGATAACCATATCGTACAAACAAATTGTAGAGTCACCCCTGGTCCACCTTTATGGCGATATCTCGAAAAGGCGTCCACCTATAGAACTAAGGCTCACTCGCTTTTAAAATACTCATTAACAGCTTTCGTTTGATACCCATATCGTAGAAACAAATTCTAGAGTCACCCCTGGTCCACCTTTATGGCGATATCTCGAAAAGGCATCCACCTATAGAACTAAGGCCCACTCCCTTTTAAAATACTCATTATCACCTTTCGTTTGATAACCATATCGTACAAACCAATTCTAGAGTCACCCCTGGTCCAACTTTATGGCGATATCTCGAAAAGGCGTCCACCTATAGAATTAAGGCCCACTCCCTTTTAAAATACTCATTAACACCTTTCATTTTATACCCATATCGTAGAAACAAATTCTAGAGACACCCTTGGTCCACCTTTATGGCGATATCTCGAAAAGGCATCCACCTATAGAACTAAGGCCCACTCCCTTTTAAAATACTCATTATCACCTTTCGTTTGATAACCATATCGTACAAACAAATTGTAGAGTCACCCCTGGTCCACCTTTATGGCGATATCTCGAAAAGGCGTCCACCTATAGAATTAAGGCCCACTCCCTTTTAAAATACTCATTAACACCTTTCGTTTGATACCCATATTGTACAAACGCATTCTAGAGTCACCCCTGATACACCTTTACGGCGATATCTCGAAAAGGCGTCCACTTATCGAACTAAGGCCCACACCCTTTTAAAATACTCATTAACACCTTTCATTTGATACCCCTATCGTACAAACAAATTCTAGAGTTACCCCTGGTCCACCTTTATGTCGATATCTCGAAAAGGCATCCACCTATAGAACTAAGGCTCACTCGCTTTTAAAATACTCATTAACAGCTTTCATTTGATACCCATATCGTAGAAACAAATTCTAGAGTCACCCCTGGTCCACCTTTATGGCGATATCTCGAAAAGGCATCCACCTATAGAACTAAGGCCCACTCCCTTTTAAAATAGCCCACGCCCTTTCAAAATACTTATTAACACCTTTCATTTGATACCCATATCGTACAAACGAATTCTAGAGTCACCCCTGGTTCACCTTTATGGTGATTTCTTGAAAAGGCGTCCAGCTATAGAACTAAAACCCACTCCTTTTTAAAATACTCATTAACACCTTTCATTTGATTTAAGATATGGGTTATCGTACAAACAAATTCTATATTCACCCCTGGTCCACCTTTATGGCGATATCTCGAAAAGGCGTCCACCTATAGAACTAAGGCCCACTCCCTTTTAAAATACTCATTACCACCTTTCATTTGATACCCATATCGTAGGAACAGATTCTAGAGTCACCCCTGGTCCACCTCTATGACGATATATCGAAAAGGCGTCCTCCTATCGAACTAAGGCCCAATCACTTTTAAAATACTCATTATCACATTTCGTTTGATACCCATATCGTACAAACAAATTCTAGAGTCACCCCTGGTCCACCTTTATGGCGATATCTCGAAAAGGCGTCCACCTATAGAACTAAGGCCCACTCTCTTTTAAAATACTCATTACCACCTTTCATTTGATACCCATATCGTAGAAACAAATTCTAGAGTCACCCCTGGTCCACCTTTATGACGATATATCGAAAAGGCGTCCTCCTATCGAACTAAGGCCCAATCACTTTTAAAATACTCATTATCACCTTTCGTTTGATACCCATATCGTACAAACAAATTCTAGAGTCACCCCTGGTCACCTTTATGGCGATATCTCGAAAAGGCTTCCACCTATAGAACTAAGGCCCACTCCCTTTTAAAATACTCATTAACACCTTTCGTTTGATACACATATTGTACAAACGCATTCTAGAGTCAACCCTGGTCCACCTTTATAACGATATTCCGAAAAGGTGTCCACCTATAGAACTAAGGCAAACTCCCTTTTAAAATACTCATTAACACTTTTCATTTGATACCCATATCGTACAAACAAATTCTAGAGTCACCCCTGGTCCACCTTTATGGCGATATCTCGAAAAGGCGTCCACCTGTAGAACTAAAACCCACTCCTTTTTAAAATACTCATTAACACCTTTCATTTGATACCCGTATCTTACAAACAAATTCTAGAGTCACCCCTGGTCCACCTTTATGGCGATATCTCGAAAAGGCGTCCACCTATCGAACTAAGGCCCACTCCCTTTTAAAATACTCATTATCACCTTTCGTTTGATACCCATATCGTACAAAGAAATTCTATAGTCACCCCTGGTCCACCTTTATGGCGATATCTCGTAAAGGCGTCCACCTATAGAACTAAGGCCCACTCCCTTTTAAAATACTCATTAACACCTTTCATTTGATACCCATATCGTACAAACAAATTCTAGAGTCATCCTTGGTCCACCTTTATGGCGATATCTCGAAAAGGAGTCGACCTATAGAACTAAGGCCCACTCCCTTTTAAACTACTTATTAACACCTTTCATTTGATACCCATATCGTAGAAACAAATTCTAGAGTCACCCCTGGTCCACATTTTGGTCGATATCTCGAAAACACATTCACATATACAACTACCACCACTCCCTTTTAAATCCCCCATTAATACCTTTAATTTAATACCCATATTGTACAAACGCATTCTAGAGTCACCCCTGTCCACCTTTATGGCGATATCTCGAAATGGCGTCCACCTATCGAACTAAGGCCCACTCCCTTTTAAAATACTCATTATCACCTTTCGTTTGATACCCATATCGTACAAACAAATTCTATAGTCACCCCTGGTCCACCTTTATGGCGATATCTCGTAAAGGCATCCACCTATAAAACTAAGGCCCACTCCCTTTTAAAATACTCATTATCACCTTCCGTTTGATACCCATATCGTACAAACAAATTCTAGAGTCATCCTTGGTCCACCTTTATGGCGATATCTCGAAAAGGCGTCGACCTATAGAACTAAGGCCCACTCCCTTTTAAACTACTTATTAACACCTTTCATTTGATACCCATATCGTACAAACAAATTCTAGAGTCAGCCCTGGTCCACCTTTATGGCGATATCTCGAAAAGACGTCCACCTATCGAACTAAGGCCCACTCCCTTTTAAAATACTCATTATCACCTTTCGTTTGATACCCATATCGTACAAACAAATTCTATAGTCACCCCTGGTCCACCTTTATGGCGATATTTCGAAAAGGCGTCCACCTATAGAACTAAGGCCCAGTCCCTTTTAAAATACTCATTAACACTTTTCATTTGATATCGATATTGTACAAACGCATTCTAGAGTCACCCCTGGTCCACGTTTATGGCGATATCCCGAAAAGGCGTCCACCCATAGAACTAAGGCCCAGTCCCTTTTAAAATACTCATTAACACTTTTCATTTGATATCGATATTGTACAAACGCATTCTAGAGTCACCCCTGGTCCACGTTTATGGCGATATCTCGAAAAGGCGTCCACCCATAGAACTAAGGCCCACTCCGTTTTAAAATACTCATCAACACCTTTCGTTTGATATCCATATTGTACAAACAAATTTTAGAGTCACCCCTGGTCCAAGTTTATGGCGATATATCGAAAAGGCGTCCACTTAAAGATTTAAGGCCCACTCCCTTTTAAAATACTCATTAACACCTTTCATTTGAACCCATATCGTACAAAAAATTCTAGAGTCACCCCTGGTCCACCTTTATGGCGATATTTCGAAAAGGCGTCCACCTATAGAACTAAGGCCCAGTCCCTTTTAAAATACTCATTAACACTTTTCATTTGATATCGATATTGTACAAACGCATTCTAGAGTCAGCCCTGGTCCACCTTTATGGCGATATCTCGAAAAGGCGTCCACCCATAGAACTAAGGCCCACTCCCTTTTAAAATACTCATTACCACCTTTCATTTGATACCCATATCGTAGAAACAAATTCTAGAGTCACCCCTGGTCCACCTTTATGACGATATCTCGAAAAGGCTTCCACCTATAGAACTAAGGCCCACTCCCTTTTAAAATACTCATTAACACCTTTCATTTGATACCCATATAGTAGAAACAAATTCTAGAGTCACCCCTGGTCCACCTTTATGGCGATATCTCGAAAAGGCATCCACCTATAGAACTAAGGCCCACTCCCTTTTAAAATACTCATTAACACCTTTCGTTTGATACACATAGTGTACAAACGCATTCTAGAGTCACATATATGGCAATATCTTGAAAAGGCGTCCACCTATAGAACTAATGCGCACGCCCTTTTAAAATACTCATTAACACCTTTCATTTGATACCCATATCTTACAAACAAATTCTAAAGTCACCCCTGGTCAACCTTTATGGCGATATCTCGAAAAGGCTTCCACCTATCGAACTAAGGCCCACTCCCTTTTAAAATACTCATTATCACCTTTCGTTTGATACCCATATCGTACAAACAAATTCTAGAGTCACCCCTGGTCCACCTTTATGGCGATATCTCGAAAAGGTATCCACCTATATAAATAAGGCCCACGCCATTTTAAAATACTCATTAACACCTTTCATTTGATACCCCTATCGTACAAACAAATTCTAGAGTCACCCCTGGTCCACCTTTATGGCGATATCTCGAAAAGGCGTCCACCTATAGAACTAAGGCCCACTCCCTTTTAAAATACTCATTAACACCTTTCATTTGATACCCATATAGTAGAAACAAATTCTAGAGTCACCCCTGGTCCACCTTTATGGCGATATCTCGAAAAGGCATCCACCTATAGAACTAAGGCCCACTCCCTTTTAAAATACTCAATAACACCTTTCCTTTGATACCCATATTGTACAAACGCATTCTAGAGTCACCCCTGATCCACGTTTATGGCGATATCTCGAAAAGGCGTCCACCTGTCGAACTAAGGCCCACTCCCTTTTAAAATACTCATTATCACCTTTCGTTTGATACCCATATCGTACAAACAAAAACTATAGTCACCCCTGGTCCACCTTTATGGCGATTTCTCGAAAAGGCTTCCACCTATAGAACTAAGGCCCACTCCCTTTTAAAATACTCATTAACACCTTTCATTTGATACCCATATCTTACAAACAAATTCTAGAGTCACCCCTGGTCCACCTTTATGGCGATATTTCGAGAAGGCGTGCACTTATAGAACTAAAGCCCACTCCCTTTTAAAATACTCATTAACACCTTTCATTTGATACCCATATCTTACAAACAAATTCTAGAGTCACCCCTGGTCCACCTTTATGGCGATATCTCGAAAAGGCGTGCACTTATAGAACTAAAGCCCACTCCCTTTTAAAATACTCATTAACACCTTTCATTTGATACCCATATCGTACAAACAAATTCTAGAGTCATCCTTGGTCCACCTTTATGGCGATATCTCGAAAAGGCGTCGACCTATAGAACTAAGGCCCACTCCCTTTTAAACTACTTATTAACACCTTTCATTTGATACCCATATCGTACAAACAAATTCTAGAGTCAGCCCTGGTCCACCTTTATGGCGATATCTCGAAAAAGCGTCCACCCATAAAACTAAGGCCCACTCCGTTTTAAAATACTCATCAACACCTTTCGTTTGATATCCATATTGTACAAACACATTTTAGAGTCACCCCTGGTCCACGTTTATGGCGATATATCGAAAAGGCGTCCACTTAAAGATTTAAGGCCCACTCCCTTTTAAAATACTCATTAACACCTTTCATTTGAACCTATATCGTACAAAAAATTCTAGAGTCACCCCTGGTCCACCTTTATGGCGATATCTCGAAAAGGCGTCCACCTATAGAACTAAGGCCCAGTCCCTTTTAAAATACTCATTAACACTTTTCATTTGATATCGATATTGTACAAACGCATTCTAGAGTCACCCCTGGTCCACCTTTGTGGCGATATCTCGAAAAGGCGTCCACCCATAGAACTAAGGCCCACTCCCTTTTAAAATACTCATTATCACCTTTCGTTTGATAACCATATCGTACAAACAAATTCTAGAGTCACCCCTGGTCCACCTTTATGGCGATATCTCGAAAAGGCTTCCACCTATAGAACTAAGGCCCACTCCCTTTTAAAATACTCATTATCACCTTTCGTTTGATAACCATATCGTACAAACAAATTCTAGAGTCACCCCTGGTCCACCTTTATGGCGATATCTCGAAAAGACGTCCACCTATAGAATTAAGGCCCAGTCCCTGTTAAAATACTCATTAACACCTTTCGTTTGATATCCATATTGTACAAACGCATTCTAGAGTCACCCCTGATACACCTTTACGGCGATATAAAAGCGTCCACTTATCGAACTAAGGCCCACTCCCTTTTAAAATACTCATTAACACCTTTCATTTGATACCCATATCGTACATAAAAATTCTAGAGTCACCCCTGGTCCACATTTTGGTCGATATCTCGAAAACACATTCACATATACAACTACCACCACTCCCTTTTAAATCCCCCATTAATACCGTCAATTTAATACCCATATTGTACAAGCGCTTTCTAGAGTCACCCCTGGTCCACGTTTATGGCGATATCCCGCAAAGGCGTCCACCCATAGAACTAAGGCCCATTCCCTTTTAAAATACTTATTAACACCTTTCGTTTGATACCCATATTATACAAAGCATTCTAGAGTCAACCCTGGTCCACCTTTATGGCGATATCTCGAAAAGGCGTCCACCCATAGAACTAAGGCCCACTCCGTTTTAAAATACTCATCAACACCTTTCGTTTGATATCCATATTGTACAAACACATTTTAGAGTCACCCCTGGTCCACGTTTATAGCGATATATCGAAAAGGCGTCCACTTAAAGATTTAAGGCCCAATCCCTTTTAAAATACTCATTAACACCTTTCATTTTATACCCATATCGTACAAAAAATACTAGAGTCACCCCTGGTCCACCTTTATGGCGATATTTCGAAAAGGCGTCCACCTATAGAACTAAGGCCCAGTCCCTTTTAAAATACTCATTAACACTTTTCATTTGATATCGATATTGTACAAACGCATTCAAGAGTCACCCCTGGTCCACGTTTATGGCGATATCCCGAAAAGGCGTCCACCCATAGAACTAAGGCCCAGTCCCTTTTAAAATACTCATTAACACTTTTCATTTGATATCGATATTGTACAAACGCATTCTAGAGTCACCCCTGGTCCACGTTTATGGCGATATCTCGAAAAGGCGTCCACCCATAGAACTAAGGCCCACTCCGTTTTAAAATACTCATCAACACCTTTCGTTTGATATCCATATTGTACAAACAAATTTTAGAGTCACTCCTGGTCCACGTTTATGGCGATATATCGAAAAGGCGTCCACTTAAAGATTTAAGGCCCACTCCCTTTTAAAATACTCATTAACACCTTTCATTTGAACCCATATCGTACAAAAAATTCTAGAGTCACCCCTGGTCCACCTTTATGGCGATATTTCGAAAAGGCGTCCACCTATAGAACTAAGGCCCAGTCCCTTTTAAAATACTCATTAACACTTTTCATTTGATATCGATATTGTACAAACGCATTCTAGAGTCAGCCCTGGTCCACCTTTATGGCGATATCTCGAAAAGGCGTCCACCCATAGAACTAAGGCCCACTCCCTTTTAAAATACTCATTACCACCTTTCATTTGATACCCATATCGTAGAAACAAATTCTAGAGTCACCCCTGGTCCACCTTTATGACGATATCTCGAAAAGGCGTCCTCCTATCGAACTAATGCCCAATCACTTTTAAAATACTCATTATCACCTTTCGTTTGATACCCATATCGTACAAACAAATTCTATAGTCACCCCTGGTCCACCTTTATGGCGATATCTCGAAAAGGCTTCCACCTATAGAACTAAGGCCCACTCCCTTTTAAAATACTCATTAACACCTTTCGTTTGATACAAATAGTGTACAAACACATTCTAGAGTCACATATATGGCAGTATCTTGAAAAGGCGTCCACCTATAGAACTAATGCCCACGCCCTTTTAAAATACTCATTAACACCTTTCATTTGATACCCATATCTTACAAACAAATTCTAGAGTCACCCCTGGTCAACCTTTATGGCGATATCTCGAAAAGGCTTCCACCTATCGAACTAAGGCCCACTCCCTTTTAAAATACTCATTATCACCTTTCGTTTGATACCCATATCGTACAAACAAATTCTAGAGTCACCCCTGGTCCACCTTTATGGCGATATCTCGAAAAGGTATCCACCTATAGAAATAAGGCCCACGCCCTTTTAAAATACTCATTAACACCTTTCATTTGATACCCCTGTCGTACAAACAAATTCTAGAGTCACCCCTGGTCAACCTTTATGGCGATATCTCGAAAAGGCTTCCACCTATCGAACTAAGGCCCACTCCCTTTTAAAATACTCATTATCACCTTTCGTTTGATACCCATATCGTACAAACAAATTCTAGAGTCACCCCTGGTCCACCTTTATGGCGATATCTCGAAAAGGCGTCCACCTATAGAACTAAGGCCCACTCCCTTTTAAAATACTCATTAACACCTTTCATTTGATACCCATATAGTAGAAACAAATTCTAGAGTCACCCCTGGTCCACGTTTATGGCGATATCTCGAAAAGGCGTCCACCTATCGAACTAAGGCCCACTCCGTTTTAAAATACTCATTATCACCTTTCGTTTGATACCCATATCGTACAAACAAATTCTAGAGTCACCCCTGGTCCACCTTTATGGCGATATCTCGAAAAGGCGTCCACCTATAGAACTAAGGCCCACTCCCTTTTAAAATACTCATTAACACCTTTCATTTGATACCCATATAGTAGAAACAAATTCTAGAGTCACCCCTGGTCCACGTTTATGGCGATATCTCGAAAAGGCGTCCACCTATCGAACTAAGGCCCACTCCCTTTTAAAATACTCATTATCACCTTTCGTTTGATACCCATATCGTACAAACAAAAACTATAGTCACCCCTGGTCCACCTTTATGGCGATTTCTCGAAAAGGCTTCCACCTATAGAACTAAGGCCCACTCCCTTTTAAAATACTCATTAACACCTTTCATTTGATACCCATATCTTACAAACAAATTCTAGAGTCACCCCTGGTTCACGTTTATGGCGATATCTCGAGAAGGCGTGCACTTATAGAACTAAAGCCCACTCCCTTTTAAAATACTCATTAACACCTTTCATTTGATACCCATATCTTACAAACAAATTCTAGAGTCACCCCTGGTCCACCTTTATGGCGATATCTCGAAAAGGCGTGCACTTATAGAACTAAAGCCCACTCCCTTTTAAAATACTCATTAACACCTTTCATTTGAACCCATATCGTACAAAAAATTCTAGAGTCAGCCCTGGTCCACCTTTATGGCGATATCTCGAAAAGGCGTCCACCCATAAAACTAAGGCCCACTCCGTTTTAAAATATTCATCAACACCTTTCGTTTGATATCCATATTGTACAAACACATTTTAGAGTCACCCCTGGTCCACGTTTATGGCGATATATCGAAAAGGCGTCCACTTAAAGATTTAAGGCCCACTCCCTTTTAAAATACTCATTAACACCTTTCATTTGAACCCATATCGTACAAAAAATTCTAGAGTCACCCCTGGTCCACCTTTATGGCGATATGTCGAAAAGGCGTCCACCTATAGAACTAAGGCCCAGTCCCTTTTAAAATACTCATTAACACTTTTCATTTGATATCGATATTGTACAAACGCATTCTAGAGTCACCCCTGGTCCACCTTTGTGGCGATATCTCGAAAAGGCGTCCACCCATAGAACTGAGGCCCACTCCCTTTTAAAATACTCATTACCGCCTTTCATTTGATACCCATATCGTAGAAACAAATTCTAGAGTCACCCCTGGTCCACCTTTATGACGATATCTCGAAAAGGCGTCCTCCTATCGAACTAAGGCCCAATCACTTTTAAAATACTCATTATCACCTTTCGTTTGATACCCATATCGTACAAACAAATTCTAGAGTCACCCCTGGTCCACCTTTATGGCGATATCTCGAAAAGGCTTCCACCTATAGAACTAAGGCCCACTCCCTTTTAAAATACTCATTAACACCTTTCGTTTGATACACATAGTGTACAAACGCATTCTAGAGTCACATATATGGCAATATCTTGAAAAGGCGTCCACCTATAGAACTAATGCCCACGCCCTTTGAAAATACTCATTAACACCTTTCATTTGATACCCATATCTTACAAACAAATTCTAGAGTCACCCCTGGTCAACCTTTATGGCGATATCTCGAAAAGGCTTCCACCTATCGAACTAAGGCCCACTCCCTTTTAAAATACTCATTATCACCTTTCGTTTGATACCCATATCGTACAAACAAATTCTAGAGTCACCCCTGTTCCACCTTTATGGCGATATCTCGAAAAGGTATCCACCTATAGAAATAAGGCCCACGTCCTTTTAAAATACTCATTAACACCTTTCATTTGATACCCCTATCGTACAAACAAATTCTAGAGTCACCCCTGGTCCACCTTTATGGCGATATCTCGAAAAGGCGTCCACCTATAGAACTAAGGCCCACTCCCTTTTAAAATACTCATTAACACCTTTCATTTGATACCCATATCGTAGAAACAAATTCTAGAGTCACCCCTGGTCCACCTTTATGGCGATATCTCGAAAAGGTATCCACCTATAGAACTAAGGCCCACTCCCTTTTAAAATACTCATTATCACCTTTCGTTTGATACCCATATCTTACAAACAAATTCTAGAGTCACCCCTGGTCCACCTTTATGGCGATATCTCGAAAAGGTATCCACCTATAGAACTAAGGCCCACTCCCTTTTAAAATACTCATTAACACCTTTCATTTGATAACCCTATCGTACAAACAAATTCTAGAGTCAACCCTGGTCAACCTTTATGGCGATATCTCGAAAAGGCTTCCACCTATCGAACTAAGGCCCACTCCCTTTTAAAATACTCATTATCACCTTTCGTTTGATACCCATATCGTACAAACAAATTCTAGAGTCACCCCTGGTCCACCTTTATGACGATATCTCCAAAAGGCGTCCTCCTATCGAAATAAGGCCCAATCACTTTTAAAATAATCATTATCACCTTTCGTTTGATACCCATATCGTACAAACAAATTCTAGAGTCACCCTGGTCCACCTTTATGGCGATATCTCGAAAAGGCTTCCACCTATAGAACTAAGGCCCACTCCTTTTAAAATACTCATTACCACCTTTCGTTTGATACACATAGTGTACAAACGCATTCTGAAGTCACATATATGGCAATATCTTGAAAAGGCGTCCACCTATAGAACTAATGCCCACGCACTTTTAAAATACTCATTAACACCTTTCATTTGATACCCATATCTTACAAACAAATTCTAGAGTCACCCCTGGTCAACCTTTATGGCGATGTCTCGAAAAGGCTTCCACCTATCGAACTAAGGCCCACTCCCTTTTAAAATACTCATTATCACCTTTCGTTTGATACCCATATCGTACAAACATCTTCTAGAGTCACCCCTGGTCAACCTTTATGGCGATATCTAGAAAAGGCTTCCACCTATCGAACTAAGGCCCACTCCCTTTTAAAATACTCATTATCACCTTTCGTTTGATACCCATATCGTACAAACAAATTCTAGAGTCACCCCTGGTCCACCTTTATGGCGATATCTCGAAAAGGTATCTACCTATAGAACTAAGGCCCACTCCTTTTTAAAATACTCATTATCACCTTTCGTTTGATACCCATATCGTACAAACAAATTCTAGAGTCACCCTTGGTCCACCTTTATGGCGATATCTCGAAAAGGTATCCACCTATAGAACTAAGGCCCACTCCCTTTTAAAATACTCATTATCACCTTTCGTTTGATACCCATATCGTACAAACATCTTCTAGAGTCAGCCCTGGTCCACCTTTATGGCGATATCTTGAAAAGGCGTCCACCCATAGAACTAAGGCCCACTCCGTTTTAAAATACTCATCAACACCTTTCGTTTGATATCCATATTGTACAAGCACATATTAGAGTCACCCCTGGTCCACGTTTATGGCGATATATCGAAAAGGCGTCCACTTAAAGATTTAAGGCCCACTCCCTTTTAAAATACTCATTAACACCTTTCATTTGATACCCATATCGTTCAAAAAATTCTAGAGTCACCCCTGGTCCACCTTTATGGCGATATTTCGAAAAGGCGTCTACCTATAGAACTAAGGCCCAGTCCCTTTTAAAATACTCATTAACACTTTTCATTTGATATCGATATTGTACAAACGCATTCTAGAGTCACCCCTGGTCCACGTTTATGGCGATATCCCGAAAAGGCGTCCACCCATAGAACTAAGGCCCATTCCTTTTTAAAATACTTATTAACACCTTTCGTTTGATACCCATATTGTACAAAGCATTCTAGAGTCAACCCTGGTCCACCTTTATGGCGATATCTCGAAAAGGCGTCCACCCATAGAACTAAGGTCCACTCCGTTTAAAAATACTCATCAACACCTTTCGTTTGATATCCATATTGTACAAACACATTTTAGAGTCACCCCTGGTCCACGTTTATGGCGATATATCGAAAAGGCGTTCACTTAAAGATTTAAGGCCCAATCCCTTTTAAAATACTCATTAACACCTTTCATTTGATACCCATATCGTACAAAAAATACTAGAGTCACCCCTGGTCCACCTTTATGGCGATATTTCGAAAAGGCGTCCACCTATAGAACTAAGGCCAGTCCCTTTTAAAATACTCATTAACACTTTTCATTTGATATCGATATTGTACAAAAGCATTCTAGAGTCACCCCTGGTCCACCTTTATGGCGATATCTCGAAAAGGCGTCCACCCATAGAACTAAGGCCTACTCCCTTTTAAAATACTCATTACCACCTTTCATTTGATACCCATATTATACAAAGCATTCTAGAGTCAACCCTGGTCCACCTTTATGGCGATATTTCGAAAAGGCGTCCACCCATAGAACTAAGGCCCACTCCGTTTTAAAATACTCATCAACACCTTTCGTTTGATATCCATATTGTACAAACACATTTTAGAGTCACCCCTGGTCCACGTTTATGGCGATATATCGAAAAGGCGTCCACTTAAAGATTTAAGGCCCAATCCCTTTTAAAATACTCATTAACACCTTTCATTTTATACCCATATCGTACAAAAAATACTAGAGTCACCCCTGGTCCACCTTTATGGCGATATTTCGATATATCGTACAAACAAAAACTATAGTCACCCCTGGTTCACCTTTATGGCGATTTCTCGAAAAGGCTTCCACCTATAGAACTAAGGCCCACTCCCTTTTAAAATACTCATTAACACCTTTCATTTGATACCCATATCTTACAAACAAATTCTAGAGTCACCCCTGTCCACCTTTATGGCGATATCTCGAGAAGGCGTGCACTTATAGAACTAAAGCCCACTCCCTTTTAAAATACTCATTAACACCTTTCATTTGATACCCATATCTTACAAACAAATTCTAGAGTCACCCCTGGTCCACCTTTATGGCGATATCTCGAAAAGGCGTGCACTTATAGAACTAAAGCCCACTCCCATATCGTACAAACAAATTCTAGAGTCATCCTTGGTCCACCTTTATGGCGATATCTCGAAAAGGCGTCGACCTATAGAACTAAGGCCCACTCCCTTTTAAACTACTTATTAACACCTTTCATTTGATACCCATATCGTACAAACAAATTCTAGAGTCAGCCCTGGTCCACCTTTATGGTGATATCTCGAAAAGGCGTCCACCCATAAAACTAAGGCCCACTCCGTTTTAAAATACTCATCAACACCTTTCGTTTGATATCCATATTGTACAAACACATTTTAGAGTCACCCCTGGTCCACGTTTATGGCGATATATCGAAAAGGCGTCCACTTAAAGATTTAAGGCCCACTCCCTTTTAAAATACTCATTAACACCTTTCATTTGAAACCCATATCGTACAAAAAATTCTAGAGTCACCCCTGGTCCACCTTTATGGCGATATGTCGAAAAGGCGTCCACCTATAGAACTAAGGCCCAGTCCCTTTTAAAATACTCATTAACACTTTTCATTTGATATCGATATTGTACAAACGCATTCTAGAGTCACCCCCGGTCCACCTTTATGGCGATATCTCGAAAAGGCTTCCACCTATAGAACTAAGGCCCACTCCCTTTTAAAATTCTCATTACCACCTTTCATTTGATACCCATATCGTAGAAACAAATTCTAGAGTCACCCCTGGTCCACCTTTATGACGATCTCTCGAAAAGGCGTCCTCCTATCGAACTAAGGCCCAATCACTTTTAAAATACTCATTATCACCTTTCGTTTGATACCCATATCGTACAAACAAATTCTAGAGTCACCCCTGGTCCACCTTTATGGCGATGTCTCGAAAAGGCTTCCACCTATAGAACTAAGGCCCACTCCCTTTTAAAATACACATTAACACCTTTCGTTTGATACACATAGTGTACAAACGCATTCTAGAGTCACATATATGGCAATATCTTGAAAAGGCGTCCACCTATAGAACTAATGCCCACGCCCTTTTAAAATACTCATTAACACCTTTCATTTGATACCCATATCTTACAAACAAATTCTAGAGTCACCCCTGGTCAACCTTTATGGCGATATCTCGAAAAGGCTTCCACCTATAGAACTAAGGCCCACTCCCTTTTAAAATACTCATTAACACCTTTCGTTTGATACACATAGTGTACAAACGCATTCTAGAGTCACATATATGGCAATATCTTGAAAGGGCGTCCACCTATAGAACTAATGCCCACGCCCTTTTAAAATACTCATTAACACCTTTCATTTGATACCCATATCTTACAAACAAATTCTAGAGTCACCCCTGGTCAACCTTTATGGCGATGTCTCTAAAAGGCTTCCACCTATAGAACTAAGGCCCACTCTCTTTTAAAATACTCATTAACACCTTTCGTTTGATACACATAGTGTACAAACGCATTCTAGAGTCACATATATGGCAATATCTTGAAAAGGCGTCCACCTATAGAACTAATGCCCACGCCCTTTTAAAATACTCATTAACACCTTTCATTTGATACCCATATCTTACAAACAAATTCTAGAGTCACCCCTGGTCCACCTTTATGGCGATATCTCGAAAAGGCGTGCACTTATAGAACTAAAGCCCACTCCCTTTTAAAATACTCATTAACACCTTTCATTTGATACCCATATCGTACAAACAAATTCTAGAGTCATCCTTGGTCCACCTTTATGGCGATATCTCGAAAAGGCGTCGACCTATAGAACTAAGGCCCACTCCCTTTTAAACTACTTATTAACACCTTTCATTTGATACCCATATCGTACAAACAAATTATAGAGTCAGCCCTGGTCCACCTTTATGGCGATATCTCGAAAAGGCGTCCACCCATAAAACTAAGGCCCACTCCGTTTTAAAATACTCATCAACACCTTTCGTTTGATATCCGTATTGTACAAACACATTTTAGAGTCACCCCTGGTCCACGTTTATGGCGATATATCGAAAAGGCGTCCACTTAAAGATTTAAGGCCCACTCCCTTTTAAAATACTCATTAACACCTTTCATTTGAACCCATATCGTACAAAAAATTCTAGAGTCACCCCTGGTCCACCTTTATGGCGATATGTCGAAAAGGCGTCCACCTATAGAACTAAGGCCCAGTCCCTTTTAAAATACTCATTAACACTTTTCATTTGATATCGATATTGTACAAACGCATTCTAGAGTCACCCCTGGTCCACCTTTATGGCGATATCTCGAAAAGGCGTCCACCCATAGAACTAAGGCCCACTCCCTTTTAAAATACTCATTACCACCTTTCATTTGATACCCATAGCGTAGAAATAAATTCTAGAGTCACCCCTGGTCCACCTTTATGACGATATCTCGAAAAGGCCCACCTATAGAACTAAGGCCCACTCCCTTTTAAAATACTCATTAACACCTTTCATTTGATACCCATATCGTATAAACAAATTCTAGAGTCACCCCTGGTCCACCTTTATGGCGATATCTCGAAAAGGCTTCCACCTATAGAAATAAGGCCCACTCCTTTTAAAATACTCATTAACACCTTTCGTTTGATACACATAGTGTACAAACGCATTCTGAAGTCACATATATGGCAATATCTTGAAAAGGCGTCCACCAATAGAACTAATGCCCACGCCCTTTTAAAATACTCATTAACACCTTTCATTTGATACCCATATCTTACAAACAAATTCTAGAGTCACCCCTGGTCAACCTTTATGGCGATGTCTCGAAAAGGCTTCCACCTATTGAACTAAGGCCCACTCCCTTTTAAAATACTCATTATCACCTTTCGTTTGATACCCATATCGTACAAACATCTTCTAGAGTCACCCCTGGTCAACCTTTATGGCGATATCTCGAAAAGGCTTCCACCTATCGAACTAAGGCCCACTCCCTTTTAAAATACTCATTATCACCTTTCGTTTGATACCCATATCGTACAAACAAATTCTAGAGTCATCCTTGGTCCACCTTTATGGCGATATCTCGAAAAGGCGTCGACCTATAGAACTAAGGCCCACTCCCTTTTAAACTACTTATTAACACCTTTCATTTGATACCCATATCGTACAAACAAATTCTAGAGTCAGCCCTGGTCCACCTTTATGGCGATATCTCGAAAAGGCGTCCACCCATAAAACTAAGGCCCACTCCGTTTTAAAATACTCATCAACACCTTTCGTTTGATATCCATATTGTACAAACACATTTTAGAGTCACCCCTGGTCCACGTTTATGGCGATATATCGAAAAGGCGTCACTTAAAGATTTAAGGCCCACTCCCTTTTAAAATACTCATTAACACCTTTCATTTGAACCCATATCGTACAAAAAATTCTAGAGTCACCCCTGGTCCACCTTTATGGCGATATGTCGAAAAGGCGTCCACCTATAGAACTAAGGCCCAGTCCCTTTAAAATACTCATTAACACTTTTCATTTGATATCGATATTGTACAAACGCATTCTAGAGTCACCCCTGGTCCACCTTTATGACGATATCTCGAAAAGGCGTCCACCCATAGAACTAAGGCCCACTCCCTTTTAAAATACTCATTACCACCTTTCATTTGATACCCATAGCGTAGAAATAAATTCTAGAGTCACCCCTGGTCCACCTTTATGACGATATCTCGAAAAGGCCCACTCCCTTTTAAAATACTCATTAACACCTTTCATTTGATACCCATATCGTATAAACAAATTCTAGAGTCACCCCAGGTCCACCTTTATGGCGATATCTCGAAAAGGTATCCACCTATAGAACTAAGGCCCACTCCCTTTTAAAATACTCATTATCACCTTTCGTTTGATACCCATATCGTACAAACAAATTCTAGAGTCACCCCTGGTCCACCTTTATGGCGATATCTCGAAAAGGCTTCCACCTATCGAACTAAGGCCCACTCCCTTTTAAAATACTCATTATCACCTTTCGTTTGATACCCATATCGTACAAACAAATTCTAGAGTCACCCTGGTCCAACTTTATGGCGATATCTCGAAAAGGCTTCCACCTATAGAACTAAGGCCCACTCCGTTTTAAAATACTCATTAACACCTTTCATTTGATAACCCTATCGTACAAACAAATTCTAGAGTCACCCCTGGTCAACCTTTATGGCGATATCTCGAAAGGCTTCACCTATCGAACTAAGGCCCACTCCCTTTTAAAACACTCATTATCACCTTTCGTTTGATACCCATATCGTACAAACAAATTCTAGAGTCACCCCTGGTCCACCTTTATGACGATATCTCGAAAAGGCGTCCTCCTATCGAACTAAGGCCCAATCACTTTTAAAATACTCATTATCACCTTTCGTTTGATACCCATATCGTACAAACAAATTCTAGAGTCACCCCTGGTCCACCTTTATGGCGATATCTCGAAAAGGCTTCCACCTATAGAAATAAGGCCCACTCCTTTTAAAATACTCATTAACACCTTTCGTTTGATACACATAGTGTACAAACGCATTCTGAAGTCACATATATGGCAATATCTTGAAAAGGCGTCCACCAATAGAACTAATGCCCACGCCCTTTTAAAATACTCATTAACACCTTTCATTTGATACCCATATCTTACAAACAAATTCTAGAGTCACCCCTGGTCAACCTTTATGGCGATGTCTCGAAAAGGCTTCCACCTATCGAACTAAGGCCCACTCCCTTTTAAAATACTCATTATCACCTTTCGTTTGATACCCATATCGTACAAACATCTTCTAGAGTCACCCCTGGTCAACCTTTATGGCGATATCTCGAAAAGGCTTCCACCTATCGAACTAAGGCCCACTCCCTTTTAAAATACTCATTATCACCTTTCGTTTGATACCCATATCGTACAAACAAATTCTAGAGTCACCCCTGGTCCACCTTTATGGCGATATCTCGAAAAGGTATCCACCTATAGAACTAAGGCCCACTCCTTTTTAAAATACTCATTATCACCTTTCGTTTGATACCCATATCGTACAAACAAATTCTAGAGTCACACTTGGTCCACCTTTATGGCGATATCTCGAAAAGGCGTCCACCTATAGAACTAAGGCCCACTCCCTTTTAAAATACTCATTAACACCTTTCATTTGATACCCATATAGTAGAAACAAATTCTAGAGTCACCCCTGGTCCACCTTTATGGCGATATCTCGAAAAGGCATCCACCTATAGAACTAAGGCCCACTCCCTTTTAAAATACTCAATAACACCTTTCCTTTGATACCCATATTGTACAAACGCATTCTAGAGTCACCCCTGATCCACGTTTATGGCGATATCTCGAAAAGGCGTCCACCTATAGAACTAAGGCCCACTCCCTTTTAAAATACTCATTAACACCTTTCATTTGATACCCATATAGTAGAAACAAATTCTAGAGTCACCCCTGGTCCACCTTTATGGCGATATCTCGAAAAGGCATCCACCTATAGAACTAAGGCCCACTCCCTTTTAAAATACTCAATAACACCTTTCCTTTGATACCCATATTGTACAAACGCATTCTAGAGTCACCCCTGATCCACGTTTATGGCGATATCTCGAAAAGGCGTCCACCTGTCGAACTAAGGCCCACTCCCTTTTAAAATACTCATTATCACCTTTCGTTTGATACCCATATCGTACAAACAAAAACTATAGTCACCCCTGGTCCACCTTTATGGCGATATCTCGAAAAGGCATCCACCTATAGAACTAAGGCCCACTCCCTTTTAAAATACTCAATAACACCTTTCCTTTGATACCCATATTGTACAAACGCATTCTAGAGTCACCCCTGATCCACGTTTATGGCGATATCTCGAAAAGGCGTCCACCTGTCGAACTAAGGCCCACTCCCTTTTAAAATACTCATTATCACCTTTCGTTTGATACCCATATCGTACAAACAAAAACTATAGTCACCCCTGGTCCACCTTTATGGCGATTTCTCGAAAAGGCTTCCACCTATAGAACTAAGGCCCACTCCCTTTTAAAATACTCATTAACACCTTTCATTTGATACCCATATCTTACAAACAAATTCTAGAGTCACCCCTGGTCCACCTTTATGGCGATATCTCGAGAAGGCGTGCACTTATAGAACTAAAGCCCACTCCCTTTTAAAATAC
The DNA here is from genome assembly GCF_040869045.1 of Eurosta solidaginis. Lineage (NCBI taxonomy): Eukaryota > Metazoa > Arthropoda > Insecta > Diptera > Tephritidae > Eurosta > Eurosta solidaginis. The sequence goes on from NC_090324.1 coordinate 18,244,853, forward strand.
TCATTAACACCTTTCATTTGATACCCATATCTTACAAACAAATTCTAGAGTCACCCCTGGTCCACCTTTATGGCGATATCTCGAAAAGGCGTGCACTTATAGAACTAAAGCCCACTCCCTTTTAAAATACTCATTAACACCTTTCATTTGATACCCATATCGTACAAACAAATTCTAGAGTCATCCTTGGTCCACCTTTATGGCGATATCTCGAAAAGGCGTCGACCTATAGAACTAAGGCCCACTCCCTTTTAAACTACTTATTAACACCTTTCATTTGATACCCATATCGTACAAACAAATTCTAGAGTCAGCCCTGGTCCACCTTTATGGCGATATCTCGAAAAAGCGTCCACCCATAAAACTAAGGCCCACTCCGTTTTAAAATACTCATCAACACCTTTCGTTTGATATCCATATTGTACAAACACATTTTAGAGTCACCCCTGGTCCACGTTTATGGCGATATATCGAAAAGGCGTCCACTTAAAGATTTAAGGCCCACTCCCTTTTAAAATACTCATTAACACCTTTCATTTGAACCTATATCGTACAAAAAATTCTAGAGTCACCCCTGGTCCACCTTTATGGCGATATGTCGAAAAGGCGTCCACCTATAGAACTAAGGCCCAGTCCCTTTTAAAATACTCATTAACACTTTTCATTTGATATCGATATTGTACAAACGCATTCTAGAGTCACCCCTGGTCCACCTTTGTGGCGATATCTCGAAAAGGCGTCCACCCATAGAACTAAGGCCCACTCCCTTTTAAAATACTCATTATCACCTTTCGTTTGATAACCATATCGTACAAACAAATTCTAGAGTCACCCCTGGTCCACCTTTATGGCGATATCTCGAAAAGGCTTCCACCTATAGAACTAAGGCCCACTCCCTTTTAAAATACTCATTATCACCTTTCGTTTGATAACCATATCGTACAAACAAATTCTAGAGTCACCCCTGGTCCACCTTTATGGCGATATCTCGAAAAGACGTCCACCTATAGAATTAAGGCCCAGTCCCTGTTAAAATACTCATTAACACCTTTCGTTTGATATCCATATTGTACAAACGCATTCTAGAGTCACCCCTGATACACCTTTACGGCGATATAAAAGCGTCCACTTATCGAACTAAGGCCCACTCCCTTTTAAAATACTCATTAACACCTTTCATTTGATACCCATATCGTACATAAAAATTCTAGAGTCACCCCTGGTCCACATTTTGGTCGATATCTCGAAAACACATTCACATATACAACTACCACCACTCCCTTTTAAATCCCCCATTAATACCGTCAATTTAATACCCATATTGTACAAGCGCTTTCTAGAGTCACCCCTGGTCCACGTTTATGGCGATATCCCGCAAAGGCGTCCACCCATAGAACTAAGGCCCATTCCCTTTTAAAATACTTATTAACACCTTTCGTTTGATACCCATATTATACAAAGCATTCTAGAGTCAACCCTGGTCCACCTTTATGGCGATATCTCGAAAAGGCGTCCACCCATAGAACTAAGGCCCACTCCGTTTTAAAATACTCATCAACACCTTTCGTTTGATATCCATATTGTACAAACACATTTTAGAGTCACCCCTGGTCCACGTTTATAGCGATATATCGAAAAGGCGTCCACTTAAAGATTTAAGGCCCAATCCCTTTTAAAATACTCATTAACACCTTTCATTTTATACCCATATCGTACAAAAAATACTAGAGTCACCCCTGGTCCACCTTTATGGCGATATTTCGAAAAGGCGTCCACCTATAGAACTAAGGCCCAGTCCCTTTTAAAATACTCATTAACACTTTTCATTTGATATCGATATTGTACAAACGCATTCAAGAGTCACCCCTGGTCCACGTTTATGGCGATATCCCGAAAAGGCGTCCACCCATAGAACTAAGGCCCAGTCCCTTTTAAAATACTCATTAACACTTTTCATTTGATATCGATATTGTACAAACGCATTCTAGAGTCACCCCTGGTCCACGTTTATGGCGATATCTCGAAAAGGCGTCCACCCATAGAACTAAGGCCCACTCCGTTTTAAAATACTCATCAACACCTTTCGTTTGATATCCATATTGTACAAACAAATTTTAGAGTCACTCCTGGTCCACGTTTATGGCGATATATCGAAAAGGCGTCCACTTAAAGATTTAAGGCCCACTCCCTTTTAAAATACTCATTAACACCTTTCATTTGAACCCATATCGTACAAAAAATTCTAGAGTCACCCCTGGTCCACCTTTATGGCGATATTTCGAAAAGGCGTCCACCTATAGAACTAAGGCCCAGTCCCTTTTAAAATACTCATTAACACTTTTCATTTGATATCGATATTGTACAAACGCATTCTAGAGTCAGCCCTGGTCCACCTTTATGGCGATATCTCGAAAAGGCGTCCACCCATAGAACTAAGGCCCACTCCCTTTTAAAATACTCATTACCACCTTTCATTTGATACCCATATCGTAGAAACAAATTCTAGAGTCACCCCTGGTCCACCTTTATGACGATATCTCGAAAAGGCGTCCTCCTATCGAACTAATGCCCAATCACTTTTAAAATACTCATTATCACCTTTCGTTTGATACCCATATCGTACAAACAAATTCTATAGTCACCCCTGGTCCACCTTTATGGCGATATCTCGAAAAGGCTTCCACCTATAGAACTAAGGCCCACTCCCTTTTAAAATACTCATTAACACCTTTCGTTTGATACAAATAGTGTACAAACACATTCTAGAGTCACATATATGGCAGTATCTTGAAAAGGCGTCCACCTATAGAACTAATGCCCACGCCCTTTTAAAATACTCATTAACACCTTTCATTTGATACCCATATCTTACAAACAAATTCTAGAGTCACCCCTGGTCAACCTTTATGGCGATATCTCGAAAAGGCTTCCACCTATCGAACTAAGGCCCACTCCCTTTTAAAATACTCATTATCACCTTTCGTTTGATACCCATATCGTACAAACAAATTCTAGAGTCACCCCTGGTCCACCTTTATGGCGATATCTCGAAAAGGTATCCACCTATAGAAATAAGGCCCACGCCCTTTTAAAATACTCATTAACACCTTTCATTTGATACCCCTGTCGTACAAACAAATTCTAGAGTCACCCCTGGTCAACCTTTATGGCGATATCTCGAAAAGGCTTCCACCTATCGAACTAAGGCCCACTCCCTTTTAAAATACTCATTATCACCTTTCGTTTGATACCCATATCGTACAAACAAATTCTAGAGTCACCCCTGGTCCACCTTTATGGCGATATCTCGAAAAGGCGTCCACCTATAGAACTAAGGCCCACTCCCTTTTAAAATACTCATTAACACCTTTCATTTGATACCCATATAGTAGAAACAAATTCTAGAGTCACCCCTGGTCCACGTTTATGGCGATATCTCGAAAAGGCGTCCACCTATCGAACTAAGGCCCACTCCCTTTTAAAATACTCATTATCACCTTTCGTTTGATACCCATATCGTACAAACAAATTCTAGAGTCACCCCTGGTCCACCTTTATGGCGATATCTCGAAAAGGCGTCCACCTATAGAACTAAGGCCCACTCCCTTTTAAAATACTCATTAACACCTTTCATTTGATACCCATATAGTAGAAACAAATTCTAGAGTCACCCCTGGTCCACGTTTATGGCGATATCTCGAAAAGGCGTCCACCTATCGAACTAAGGCCCACTCCCTTTTAAAATACTCATTATCACCTTTCGTTTGATACCCATATCGTACAAACAAAAACTATAGTCACCCCTGGTCCACCTTTATGGCGATTTCTCGAAAAGGCTTCCACCTATAGAACTAAGGCCCACTCCCTTTTAAAATACTCATTAACACCTTTCATTTGATACCCATATCTTACAAACAAATTCTAGAGTCACCCCTGGTTCACGTTTATGGCGATATCTCGAGAAGGCGTGCACTTATAGAACTAAAGCCCACTCCCTTTTAAAATACTCATTAACACCTTTCATTTGATACCCATATCTTACAAACAAATTCTAGAGTCACCCCTGGTCCACCTTTATGGCGATATCTCGAAAAGGCGTGCACTTATAGAACTAAAGCCCACTCCCTTTTAAAATACTCATTAACACCTTTCATTTGAACCCATATCGTACAAAAAATTCTAGAGTCAGCCCTGGTCCACCTTTATGGCGATATCTCGAAAAGGCGTCCACCCATAAAACTAAGGCCCACTCCGTTTTAAAATATTCATCAACACCTTTCGTTTGATATCCATATTGTACAAACACATTTTAGAGTCACCCCTGGTCCACGTTTATGGCGATATATCGAAAAGGCGTCCACTTAAAGATTTAAGGCCCACTCCCTTTTAAAATACTCATTAACACCTTTCATTTGAACCCATATCGTACAAAAAATTCTAGAGTCACCCCTGGTCCACCTTTATGGCGATATGTCGAAAAGGCGTCCACCTATAGAACTAAGGCCCAGTCCCTTTTAAAATACTCATTAACACTTTTCATTTGATATCGATATTGTACAAACGCATTCTAGAGTCACCCCTGGTCCACCTTTGTGGCGATATCTCGAAAAGGCGTCCACCCATAGAACTGAGGCCCACTCCCTTTTAAAATACTCATTACCGCCTTTCATTTGATACCCATATCGTAGAAACAAATTCTAGAGTCACCCCTGGTCCACCTTTATGACGATATCTCGAAAAGGCGTCCTCCTATCGAACTAAGGCCCAATCACTTTTAAAATACTCATTATCACCTTTCGTTTGATACCCATATCGTACAAACAAATTCTAGAGTCACCCCTGGTCCACCTTTATGGCGATATCTCGAAAAGGCTTCCACCTATAGAACTAAGGCCCACTCCCTTTTAAAATACTCATTAACACCTTTCGTTTGATACACATAGTGTACAAACGCATTCTAGAGTCACATATATGGCAATATCTTGAAAAGGCGTCCACCTATAGAACTAATGCCCACGCCCTTTGAAAATACTCATTAACACCTTTCATTTGATACCCATATCTTACAAACAAATTCTAGAGTCACCCCTGGTCAACCTTTATGGCGATATCTCGAAAAGGCTTCCACCTATCGAACTAAGGCCCACTCCCTTTTAAAATACTCATTATCACCTTTCGTTTGATACCCATATCGTACAAACAAATTCTAGAGTCACCCCTGTTCCACCTTTATGGCGATATCTCGAAAAGGTATCCACCTATAGAAATAAGGCCCACGCCCTTTTAAAATACTCATTAACACCTTTCATTTGATACCCCTATCGTACAAACAAATTCTAGAGTCACCCCTGGTCCACCTTTATGGCGATATCTCGAAAAGGCGTCCACCTATAGAACTAAGGCCCACTCCCTTTTAAAATACTCATTAACACCTTTCATTTGATACCCATATCGTAGAAACAAATTCTAGAGTCACCCCTGGTCCACCTTTATGGCGATATCTCGAAAAGGTATCCACCTATAGAACTAAGGCCCACTCCCTTTTAAAATACTCATTATCACCTTTCGTTTGATACCCATATCTTACAAACAAATTCTAGAGTCACCCCTGGTCCACCTTTATGGCGATATCTCGAAAAGGTATCCACCTATAGAACTAAGGCCCACTCCCTTTTAAAATACTCATTAACACCTTTCATTTGATAACCCTATCGTACAAACAAATTCTAGAGTCAACCCTGGTCAACCTTTATGGCGATATCTCGAAAAGGCTTCCACCTATCGAACTAAGGCCCACTCCCTTTTAAAATACTCATTATCACCTTTCGTTTGATACCCATATCGTACAAACAAATTCTAGAGTCACCCCTGGTCCACCTTTATGACGATATCTCCAAAAGGCGTCCTCCTATCGAAATAAGGCCCAATCACTTTTAAAATAATCATTATCACCTTTCGTTTGATACCCATATCGTACAAACAAATTCTAGAGTCACCCTGGTCCACCTTTATGGCGATATCTCGAAAAGGCTTCCACCTATAGAACTAAGGCCCACTCCTTTTAAAATACTCATTACCACCTTTCGTTTGATACACATAGTGTACAAACGCATTCTGAAGTCACATATATGGCAATATCTTGAAAAGGCGTCCACCTATAGAACTAATGCCCACGCCCTTTTAAAATACTCATTAACACCTTTCATTTGATACCCATATCTTACAAACAAATTCTAGAGTCACCCCTGGTCAACCTTTATGGCGATGTCTCGAAAAGGCTTCCACCTATCGAACTAAGGCCCACTCCCTTTTAAAATACTCATTATCACCTTTCGTTTGATACCCATATCGTACAAACATCTTCTAGAGTCACCCCTGGTCAACCTTTATGGCGATATCTAGAAAAGGCTTCCACCTATCGAACTAAGGCCCACTCCCTTTTAAAATACTCATTATCACCTTTCGTTTGATACCCATATCGTACAAACAAATTCTAGAGTCACCCCTGGTCCACCTTTATGGCGATATCTCGAAAAGGTATCTACCTATAGAACTAAGGCCCACTCCTTTTTAAAATACTCATTATCACCTTTCGTTTGATACCCATATCGTACAAACAAATTCTAGAGTCACCCTTGGTCCACCTTTATGGCGATATCTCGAAAAGGTATCCACCTATAGAACTAAGGCCCACTCCCTTTTAAAATACTCATTATCACCTTTCGTTTGATACCCATATCGTACAAACATCTTCTAGAGTCAGCCCTGGTCCACCTTTATGGCGATATCTTGAAAAGGCGTCCACCCATAGAACTAAGGCCCACTCCGTTTTAAAATACTCATCAACACCTTTCGTTTGATATCCATATTGTACAAGCACATATTAGAGTCACCCCTGGTCCACGTTTATGGCGATATATCGAAAAGGCGTCCACTTAAAGATTTAAGGCCCACTCCCTTTTAAAATACTCATTAACACCTTTCATTTGATACCCATATCGTTCAAAAAATTCTAGAGTCACCCCTGGTCCACCTTTATGGCGATATTTCGAAAAGGCGTCTACCTATAGAACTAAGGCCCAGTCCCTTTTAAAATACTCATTAACACTTTTCATTTGATATCGATATTGTACAAACGCATTCTAGAGTCACCCCTGGTCCACGTTTATGGCGATATCCCGAAAAGGCGTCCACCCATAGAACTAAGGCCCATTCCTTTTTAAAATACTTATTAACACCTTTCGTTTGATACCCATATTGTACAAAGCATTCTAGAGTCACCCCTGGTCCACCTTTATGGCGATATCTCGAAAAGGCGTCCACCCATAGAACTAAGGCCTACTCCCTTTTAAAATACTCATTACCACCTTTCATTTGATACCCATATTATACAAAGCATTCTAGAGTCAACCCTGGTCCACCTTTATGGCGATATTTCGAAAAGGCGTCCACCTATAGAACTAAGGCCAGTCCCTTTTAAAATACTCATTAACACTTTTCATTTGATATCGATATTGTACAAAAGCATTCTAGAGTCACCCCTGGTCCACCTTTATGGCGATATCTCGAAAAGGCGTCCACCCATAGAACTAAGGCCTACTCCCTTTTAAAATACTCATTACCACCTTTCATTTGATACCCATATTATACAAAGCATTCTAGAGTCAACCCTGGTCCACCTTTATGGCGATATTTCGAAAAGGCGTCCACCCATAGAACTAAGGCCCACTCCGTTTTAAAATACTCATCAACACCTTTCGTTTGATATCCATATTGTACAAACACATTTTAGAGTCACCCCTGGTCCACGTTTATGGCGATATATCGAAAAGGCGTCCACTTAAAGATTTAAGGCCCAATCCCTTTTAAAATACTCATTAACACCTTTCATTTTATACCCATATCGTACAAAAAATACTAGAGTCACCCCTGGTCCACCTTTATGGCGATATTTCGATATATCGTACAAACAAAAACTATAGTCACCCCTGGTTCACCTTTATGGCGATTTCTCGAAAAGGCTTCCACCTATAGAACTAAGGCCCACTCCCTTTTAAAATACTCATTAACACCTTTCATTTGATACCCATATCTTACAAACAAATTCTAGAGTCACCCCTGTCCACCTTTATGGCGATATCTCGAGAAGGCGTGCACTTATAGAACTAAAGCCCACTCCCTTTTAAAATACTCATTAACACCTTTCATTTGATACCCATATCTTACAAACAAATTCTAGAGTCACCACTGGTCCACCTTTATGGCGATATCTCGAAAAGGCGTGCACTTATAGAACTAAAGCCCACTCCCATATCGTACAAACAAATTCTAGAGTCATCCTTGGTCCACCTTTATGGCGATATCTCGAAAAGGCGTCGACCTATAGAACTAAGGCCCACTCCCTTTTAAACTACTTATTAACACCTTTCATTTGATACCCATATCGTACAAACAAATTCTAGAGTCAGCCCTGGTCCACCTTTATGGTGATATCTCGAAAAGGCGTCCACCCATAAAACTAAGGCCCACTCCGTTTTAAAATACTCATCAACACCTTTCGTTTGATATCCATATTGTACAAACACATTTTAGAGTCACCCCTGGTCCACGTTTATGGCGATATATCGAAAAGGCGTCCACTTAAAGATTTAAGGCCCACTCCCTTTTAAAATACTCATTAACACCTTTCATTTGAAACCCATATCGTACAAAAAATTCTAGAGTCACCCCTGGTCCACCTTTATGGCGATATGTCGAAAAGGCGTCCACCTATAGAACTAAGGCCCAGTCCCTTTTAAAATACTCATTAACACTTTTCATTTGATATCGATATTGTACAAACGCATTCTAGAGTCACCCCCGGTCCACCTTTATGGCGATATCTCGAAAAGGCTTCCACCTATAGAACTAAGGCCCACTCCCTTTTAAAATTCTCATTACCACCTTTCATTTGATACCCATATCGTAGAAACAAATTCTAGAGTCACCCCTGGTCCACCTTTATGACGATCTCTCGAAAAGGCGTCCTCCTATCGAACTAAGGCCCAATCACTTTTAAAATACTCATTATCACCTTTCGTTTGATACCCATATCGTACAAACAAATTCTAGAGTCACCCCTGGTCCACCTTTATGGCGATGTCTCGAAAAGGCTTCCACCTATAGAACTAAGGCCCACTCCCTTTTAAAATACACATTAACACCTTTCGTTTGATACACATAGTGTACAAACGCATTCTAGAGTCACATATATGGCAATATCTTGAAAAGGCGTCCACCTATAGAACTAATGCCCACGCCCTTTTAAAATACTCATTAACACCTTTCATTTGATACCCATATCTTACAAACAAATTCTAGAGTCACCCCTGGTCAACCTTTATGGCGATATCTCGAAAAGGCTTCCACCTATAGAACTAAGGCCCACTCCCTTTTAAAATACTCATTAACACCTTTCGTTTGATACACATAGTGTACAAACGCATTCTAGAGTCACATATATGGCAATATCTTGAAAGGGCGTCCACCTATAGAACTAATGCCCACGCCCTTTTAAAATACTCATTAACACCTTTCATTTGATACCCATATCTTACAAACAAATTCTAGAGTCACCCCTGGTCAACCTTTATGGCGATGTCTCGAAAAGGCTTCCACCTATAGAACTAAGGCCCACTCCCTTTTAAAATACTCATTAACACCTTTCGTTTAATACACATAGTGTACAAACGCATTCTAGAGTCACATATATGGCAATATCTTGAAAAGGCGTCCACCTATAGAACTAATGCCCACGCCCTTTTAAAATACTCATTAACACCTTTCATTTGATACCCATATCTTACAAACAAATTCTAGAGTCACCCCTGGTCCACCTTTATGGCGATATCTCGAAAAGGCGTGCACTTATAGAACTAAAGCCCACTCCCTTTTAAAATACTCATTAACACCTTTCATTTGATACCCATATCGTACAAACAAATTCTAGAGTCATCCTTGGTCCACCTTTATGGCGATATCTCGAAAAGGCGTCGACCTATAGAACTAAGGCCCACTCCCTTTTAAACTACTTATTAACACCTTTCATTTGATACCCATATCGTACAAACAAATTATAGAGTCAGCCCTGGTCCACCTTTATGGCGATATCTCGAAAAGGCGTCCACCCATAAAACTAAGGCCCACTCCGTTTTAAAATACTCATCAACACCTTTCGTTTGATATCCGTATTGTACAAACACATTTTAGAGTCACCCCTGGTCCACGTTTATGGCGATATATCGAAAAGGCGTCCACTTAAAGATTTAAGGCCCACTCCCTTTTAAAATACTCATTAACACCTTTCATTTGAACCCATATCGTACAAAAAATTCTAGAGTCACCCCTGGTCCACCTTTATGGCGATATGTCGAAAAGGCGTCCACCTATAGAACTAAGGCCCAGTCCCTTTTAAAATACTCATTAACACTTTTCATTTGATATCGATATTGTACAAACGCATTCTAGAGTCACCCCTGGTCCACCTTTATGGCGATATCTCGAAAAGGCGTCCACCCATAGAACTAAGGCCCACTCCCTTTTAAAATACTCATTACCACCTTTCATTTGATACCCATAGCGTAGAAATAAATTCTAGAGTCACCCCTGGTCCACCTTTATGACGATATCTCGAAAAGGCCCACCTATAGAACTAAGGCCCACTCCCTTTTAAAATACTCATTAACACCTTTCATTTGATACCCATATCGTATAAACAAATTCTAGAGTCACCCCTGGTCCACCTTTATGGCGATATCTCGAAAAGGCTTCCACCTATAGAAATAAGGCCCACTCCTTTTAAAATACTCATTAACACCTTTCGTTTGATACACATAGTGTACAAACGCATTCTGAAGTCACATATATGGCAATATCTTGAAAAGGCGTCCACCAATAGAACTAATGCCCACGCCCTTTTAAAATACTCATTAACACCTTTCATTTGATACCCATATCTTACAAACAAATTCTAGAGTCACCCCTGGTCAACCTTTATGGCGATGTCTCGAAAAGGCTTCCACCTATTGAACTAAGGCCCACTCCCTTTTAAAATACTCATTATCACCTTTCGTTTGATACCCATATCGTACAAACATCTTCTAGAGTCACCCCTGGTCAACCTTTATGGCGATATCTCGAAAAGGCTTCCACCTATCGAACTAAGGCCCACTCCCTTTTAAAATACTCATTATCACCTTTCGTTTGATACCCATATCGTACAAACAAATTCTAGAGTCATCCTTGGTCCACCTTTATGGCGATATCTCGAAAAGGCGTCGACCTATAGAACTAAGGCCCACTCCCTTTTAAACTACTTATTAACACCTTTCATTTGATACCCATATCGTACAAACAAATTCTAGAGTCAGCCCTGGTCCACCTTTATGGCGATATCTCGAAAAGGCGTCCACCCATAAAACTAAGGCCCACTCCGTTTTAAAATACTCATCAACACCTTTCGTTTGATATCCATATTGTACAAACACATTTTAGAGTCACCCCTGGTCCACGTTTATGGCGATATATCGAAAAGGCGTCCACTTAAAGATTTAAGGCCCACTCCCTTTTAAAATACTCATTAACACCTTTCATTTGAACCCATATCGTACAAAAAATTCTAGAGTCACCCCTGGTCCACCTTTATGGCGATATGTCGAAAAGGCGTCCACCTATAGAACTAAGGCCCAGTCCCTTTTAAAATACTCATTAACACTTTTCATTTGATATCGATATTGTACAAACGCATTCTAGAGTCACCCCTGGTCCACCTTTATGACGATATCTCGAAAAGGCGTCCACCCATAGAACTAAGGCCCACTCCCTTTTAAAATACTCATTACCACCTTTCATTTGATACCCATAGCGTAGAAATAAATTCTAGAGTCACCCCTGGTCCACCTTTATGACGATATCTCGAAAAGGCCCACTCCCTTTTAAAATACTCATTAACACCTTTCATTTGATACCCATATCGTATAAACAAATTCTAGAGTCACCCCAGGTCCACCTTTATGGCGATATCTCGAAAAGGTATCCACCTATAGAACTAAGGCCCACTCCCTTTTAAAATACTCATTATCACCTTTCGTTTGATACCCATATCGTACAAACAAATTCTAGAGTCACCCCTGGTCCACCTTTATGGCGATATCTCGAAAAGGCTTCCACCTATCGAACTAAGGCCCACTCCCTTTTAAAATACTCATTATCACCTTTCGTTTGATACCCATATCGTACAAACAAATTCTAGAGTCACCCCTGGTCCAACTTTATGGCGATATCTCGAAAAGGCTTCCACCTATAGAACTAAGGCCCACTCCGTTTTAAAATACTCATTAACACCTTTCATTTGATAACCCTATCGTACAAACAAATTCTAGAGTCACCCCTGGTCAACCTTTATGGCGATATCTCGAAAAGGCTTCCACCTATCGAACTAAGGCCCACTCCCTTTTAAAACATTCATTATCACCTTTCGTTTGATACCCATATCGTACAAACAAATTCTAGAGTCACCCCTGGTCCACCTTTATGACGATATCTCGAAAAGGCGTCCTCCTATCGAACTAAGGCCCAATCACTTTTAAAATACTCATTATCACCTTTCGTTTGATACCCATATCGTACAAACAAATTCTAGAGTCACCCCTGGTCCACATTTATGGCGATATCTCGAAAAGGCTTCCACCTATAGAAATAAGGCCCACTCCTTTTAAAATACTCATTAACACCTTTCGTTTGATACACATAGTGTACAAACGCATTCTGAAGTCACATATATGGCAATATCTTGAAAAGGCGTCCACCAATAGAACTAATGCCCACGCCCTTTTAAAATACTCATTAACACCTTTCATTTGATACCCATATCTTACAAACAAATTCTAGAGTCACCCCTGGTCAACCTTTATGGCGATGTCTCGAAAAGGCTTCCACCTATCGAACTAAGGCCCACTCCCTTTTAAAATACTCATTATCACCTTTCGTTTGATACCCATATCGTACAAACATCTTCTAGAGTCACCCCTGGTCAACCTTTATGGCGATATCTCGAAAAGGCTTCCACCTATCGAACTAAGGCCCACTCCCTTTTAAAATACTCATTATCACCTTTCGTTTGATACCCATATCGTACAAACAAATTCTAGAGTCACCCCTGGTCCACCTTTATGGCGATATCTCGAAAAGGTATCCACCTATAGAACTAAGGCCCACTCCTTTTTAAAATACTCATTATCACCTTTCGTTTGATACCCATATCGTACAAACAAATTCTAGAGTCACACTTGGTCCACCTTTATGGCGATATCTCGAAAAGGTATCCACCTATAGAACTAAGGCCCACTCCCTTTTAAAATACTCATTATCACCTTTCGTTTGATACCCATATCGTACAAACAAATTCTAGAGTCAGCCCTGGTCCACCTTTATGGCGATATCTTGAAAAGGCGTCCACCCATAGAACTAAGGCCCACTCCGTTTTAAAATACTCATCAACACCTTTCGTTTGATATCCATATTGTACAAACACATATTAGAGTCACCCCTGGTCCACGTTTATGGCGATATATAAAAAAGGCGTCCACTTAAAGATTTAAGGCCCACTCCCTTTTAAAATACTCATTAACACCTTTCATTTGATACCCATATCGTACAAAAAATTCTAGAGTCACCCCTGGTCCACCTTTATGGCGATATTTCGAAAAGGCGTCCACCTATAGAACTAAGGCCCAGTCCCTTTTAAAATACTCATTAACACTTTTCATTTGATATCGATATTGTACAAACGCATTCTAGAGTCACCCCTGGTCCACCTTTATGGCGATATCTCGAAAAGGCGTCCCCCATAGAACTAAGGCCCACTCCCTTTTAAAATACTCATTACCACCTTTCATTTGATACCCATATTATACAAAGCATTCTAGAGTCAACCCTGGTCCACCTTTATGGCGATATTTCGAAAAGGCGTCCACCCATAGAACTAAGGCCCACTCCGTTTTAAAATACTCATCAACACCTTTCGTTTGATATCCATATTGTACAAACACATTTTAGAGTCACCCCTGGTCCACGTTTATGGCGATATATCGAAAAGACGTCCACTTAAAGATTTAAGGCCCAATCCCTTTTAAAATACTCATTAACACCTTTCATTTGATACCCATATCGTACAAAAAATACTAGAGTCACCCCTGGTCCACCTTTATGGCGATATTTCGAAAAGGCGTCCACCTATAGAACTAAGGCCCAGTCCCTTTTAAAATACTCATTAACACTTTTCATTTGATATCGATATTGTACAAACGCATTCTAGAGTCACCCCTGGTCCACCTTTATGGCGATATCTCGAAAAGGCGTCCCCCATAGAACTAAGGCCCATTCCTTTTTAAAATACTTATTAACACCTTTCGTTTGATACCCATATTGTACAAAGCATTCTAGAGTCAACCCTGGTTCACCTGTATGGCGATATCTCGAAAAGGCGTCCACCCATAGAACTAAGGCCCACTCCGTTTTAAAATACTCATCAACACCTTTCGTTTGATATCCATATTGTACAAACACATTTTAGAGTCACCCCTGGTCCACGTTTATGGCGATATATCGAAAAGACGTCCACTTAAAAATTTAAGGCCCAATCCCTTTTAAAATACTCATTAACACCTTTCATTTGATACCCATATCGTACAAAAAATTCTAGAGTCACCCCTGGTCCACCTTTATGGCGATATTTCGAAAAGGCGTCCACCTATAGAACTAAGGCCCAGTGCCTTTTAAAATACTCATTAACACTTTTCATTTGATATCGATATTGTACAAACGCATTCTAGAGTCACCCCTGGTCCACGTTTATGGCGATATCCCGAAAAGGCGTCCACCCATAGAACTAAGGCCCATTCCTTTTTAAAATACTTATTAACACCTTTCGTTTGATACCCATATTGTACAAAGCATTCTAGAGTCAACCCTGGTTCACCTTTATGGCGATATCTCGAAAAGGCGTCCACCCATAGAACTAAGGCCCACTCCGTTTTAAAACACTCATCAACACCTTTCGTTTGATATCCATATTGTACAAACACATTTTAGAGTCACCCCTGGTCCACGTTTATGGCGATATATCGAAAAGACGTCCACTTAAAGATTTAAGGCCCAATCCCTTTTAAAATACTCATTAACACCTTTCATTTGATACCCATATCGTACAAAAAATACTAGAGTCACCCCTGGTCCACCTTTATGGCGATATTTCGAAAAGGCGTCCACCTATAGAACTAAAGCCCAGTCCCTTTTAAAATACTCATTAACACTTTTCATTTGATATCGATATTGTACAAACGCATTCTAGAGTCACCCCTGGTCCACCTTTATGGCGATATCTCGAAAAGGCGTCCCCCATAGAACTAAGGCCCACTCCCTTTTAAAATACTCATTACCACCTTTCATTTGATACCCATATTATACAAAGCATTCTAGAGTCAACCCTGGTCCACCTTTATGGCGATATTTCGAAAAGGCGTCCACCCATAGAACTAAGGCCCACTCCGTTTTAAAATACTCATCAACACCTTTCGTTTGATATCCATATTGTACAAACACATTTTAGAGTCACCCCTGGTCCACGTTTATGGCGATATATCGAAAAGGCGTCCACTTAAAGATTTAAGGCCCAATCCCTTTTAAAATACTCATTAACACCTTTCATTTTATACCCATATCGTACAAAAAATACTAGAGTCACCCCTGGTCCACCTTTATGGCGATATTTCGATATATCGTACAAACAAAAGCTATAGTCACCCCTGGTCCACCTTTATGGCGATTTCTCGAAAAGGCTTCCACCTATAGAACTAAGGCCCACTCCCTTTTAAAATACTCATTAACACCTTTCATTTGATACCCATATCTTACAAACAAATTCTAGAGTCACCCCTGGTCCACCTTTATGGCGATATCTCGAGAAGGCGTGCACTTATAGAACTAAAGCCCACTCCCTTTTAAAATACTCATTAACACCTTTCATTTGATACCCATATCTTACAAACAAATTCTAGAGTCACCCCTGGTCCACCTTTATGGCGATATCTCGAAAAGGCGTGCACTTATAGAACTAAAGCCCACTCCCTTTTAAAATACTCATTAACACCTTTCATTTGATACCCATATCGTACAAACAAATTCTATAGTCATCCTTGGTCCACCTTTATGGCGATATCTCGAAAAGGCGTCGACCTATAGAACTAAGGCCCACTCCCTTTTAAGCTACTTATTAACACCTTTCATTTGATACCCATATCGTACAAACAAATTCTAGAGTCAGCCCTGGTCCAACTTTATGGCGATATCTCGAAAAGGCGTCCACCCATAAAACTAAGGCCCACTCCGTTTTAAAATACTCATCAACACCTTTCGTTTGATATCCATATTGTACAAACACATTTTAGAATCACCCCTGGTCCACGTTTATGGCGATATATCGAAAAGGCGTCCACTTAAAGATTTAAGGCCCACTCCCTTTTAAAATACTCATTAACACCTTTCATTTGAACCCATATCGTACAAAAAATTCTAGAGTCACCCCTGGTCCACCTTTATGGCGATATGTCGAAAAGGCGTCCACCTATAGAACTAAGGCCCAGTCCCTTTTAAAATACTCATTAACACTTTTCATTTGATATCGATATTGTACAAACGCATTCTAGAGTCACCCCTGGGCCACCTTTATGGCGATATCTCGAAAAGGCTTCCACCTATAGAAATAAGGCCCACTCCTTTTAAAATACTCATTAACACCTTTCGTTTGATACACATAGTGTACAAACGCATTCTGAAGTCACATATATGGCAATATCTTGAAAAGGCGTCCACCAATAGAACTAATGCCCACGCCCTTTTAAAATACTCATTAACACCTTTCATTTGATACCCATATCTTACAAACAAATTCTAGAGTTACCCCTGGTCAACCTTTATGGCGATGTCTCGAAAAGGCTTCCACCTATCGAACTAAGCCCCACTCCCTTTTAAAATACTCATTATCACCTTTCGTTTGATACCCATATCGTACAAACATCTTCTAGAGTCACCCCTGGTCAACCTTTATGGCGATATCTCGAAAAGGCTTCCACCTATCGAACTAAAGCCCACTCCCTTTTAAAATACTCATTATCACCTTTCGTTTGATACCCATATCGTACAAACAAATTCTAGAGTCACCCCTGGTCCACCTTTATGGCGATATCTCGAAAAGGTATCCACCTATAGAACTAAGGCCCACTCCTTTTTAAAATACTCATTATCACCTTTCGTTTGATACCCATATCGTACAAACAAATTCTAGAGTCACCCTTGGTCCACCTTTATGGCGATATCTCGAAAAGGTATCCACCTATAGAACTAAGGCCCACTCCCTTTTAAAATACTCATTATCACCTTTCGTTTGATACCCATATCGTACAAACAAATTCTAGAGTCAGCCCTGGTCCACCTTTATGGCGATATCTTGAAAAGGCGTCCACCCATAGAACTAAGGCCCATTCCTTTTTAAAATACTTATTAACACCTTTCGTTTGATACCCATATTGTACAAAGCATTCTAGAGTCAACCCTGGTTCACCTTTATGGCGATATCTCGAAAAGGCGTGCATTTATAGAACTAAAGCCCACTCCCTTTTAAAATACTCATTAACACCTTTCATTTGATACCCATATCGTACAAACAAATTCTAGAGTCAACCCTGGTTCACCTTTATGGCGATATCTCGAAAAGGCGTCCACCTATAGAACTAAGGCCCACTCCTTTTAAAATACTCATTAACACCTTTCATTTGATACCCATATCGTATAAACAAATTCTAGAGTCACCCCTGGTCCACCTTTATGGCGATATCTCGAAAAGGTATCCACCTATAGAACTAAGGCCCACTCCCTTTTAAAATACTCATTATCACCTTCCGTTTGATACCCATATCGTACAAACAAATTCTAGAGTCACCCCTGGTCCACCTTTATGGCGATATCTCGAAAAGGTATCCACCTATAGAACTAAGGCCCACTCCCTTTTAAAATACTCATTAACACCTTTCATTTGATAACCCTATCGTACAAACAAATTCTAGAGTCAGCCCTGGTCAACCTTTATGGCGATATCTCGAAAAGGCTTCCACCTATCGAACTAAGGCCCACTCCCTTTTAAAATACTCATTATCACCTTTCGTTTGATACCCATATCGTACAAACAAATTCTAGAGTCACCCCTGGTCCACCTTTATGACGATATCTCGAAAAGGCGTCCTCCTATCGAACTAAGGCCCAATCACTTTTAAAATACTCATTATCACCTTTCGTTTGATACCCATATCGTACAAACAAATTCTAGAGTCACCCCTGGTCCACCTTTATGGCGATATCTCGAAAAGGCTTCCACCTATAGAAATAAAGCCCACTCCTTTTAAAATACTCATTAACACCTTTCGTTTGATACACATAGTGTACAAACGCATTCTGAAGTCACATATATGGCAATATCTTGAAAAGGCGTCCACCTATAGAACTAATGCCCACGCCCTTTTAAAATACTCATTAACACCTTTCATTTGATACCCATATCTTACAAACAAATTCTAGAGTCACCCCTGGTCAACCTTTATGGCGATGTCTCGAAAAGGCTTCCACCTATCGAACTAAGGCCCACTCCCTTTTAAAATACTCATTATCACCACTCGTTTGATACCCATATCGTACAAACATCTTCTAGAGTCACCCCTGGTCCACCTTTATGGCGATATCTCGAAAAGGTATCCACCTATAGAACTAAGACCCACTCCTTTTTAAAATACTCAATATCACCTTTCGTTTGATACCCATATCGTACAAACAAATTCTAGAGTCACCCTTGGTCCACCTTTATGGCGATATCTCGAAAAGGTATCCACCTATAGAACTAAGGCCCACTTCCTTTTAAAATACTCATTATCACCTTTCGTTTGATACCCATATCGTACAAACAAATTCTAGAGTCAGCCCTGGTCCACCTTTATGGCGATATCTTGAAAAGGCGTCCCCCCATAGAACTAAGGCCCACTCCGTTTTAAAATACTCATCAGCACCTTTCGTTTGATATCCATATTGTACAAACACATATTAGAGTCACCCCTGGTCCACGTTTATGGCGATATATAAAAAAGGCGTCCACTTAAAGATTTAAGGCCCACTCCCTTTTAAAATACTCATTAACACCTTTCATTTGATACCCATATCGTACAAAAAATTCTAAAGTCACCCCTGGTCCACCTTTATGGCGATATTTCGAAAAGGCGTCCACCTATAGAACTAAGGCCCAGTCCCTTTTAAAATACTCATTAACACTTTTCATTTGATATCGATATTGTACAAGCGCATTCTAGAGTCACCCCTGGTCCACGTTTATGGCGATATCCCGAAAAGGCGTCCACCCATAGAACTAAGGCCCATTCCTTTTTAAAATACTTATTAACACCTTTCGTTTGATACCCATATTGTACAAAGCATTCTAGAGTCAACCCTGGTCCACCTTTATGGCGATATCTCGAAAAGGCGTCCACCCATAGAACTAAGGCCCACTCCGTTTTAAAATACTCATCAACACCTTTCGTTTGATATCCATATTGTACAAACACATTTTAGAGTCACCCCTGGTCCACGTTTATGGCGATATATCGAAAAGACGTCCACTTAAAGATTTAAGGCCCAATCCCTTTTAAAATACTCATTAACACCTTTCATTTGATACCCATATCGTACAAAAAATACTAGAGTCACCCCTGGTCCACCTTTATGGCGATATTTCGAAAAGGCGTCCACCTATAGAACTAAGGCCCAGTCCCTTTTAAAATACTCATTAACACTTTTCATTTGATATCGATATTGTACAAACGCATTCTAAAGTCACCCCTGGTCCACCTTTATGGCGATATCTCGAAAAGGCGTCCCCCATAGAACTAAGGCCCACTCCCTTTTAAAATACTCATTACCACCTTTCATTTGATACCCATATTATACAAAGCATTCTAGAGTCAACCCTGGTCCACCTTTATGGCGATATTTCGAAAAGGCGTCCACCCATAGAACTAAGGCCCACTCCGTTTTAAAATACTCATCAACACCTTTCGTTTGATATCCATATTGTACAAACACATTTTAGAGTCACCCCTGGTCCACGTTTATGGCGATATATCGAAAAGGCGTCCACTTAAAGATTTAAGGCCCAATCCCTTTTAAAATACTCATTAACACCTTTCATTTTATACCCATATCGTACAAAAAATACTAGAGTCACCACTGGTCCACCTTTATGGCGATATTTCGATATATCGTACAAACAAAAACTATAGTCACCCCTGGTCCACCTTTATGGCGATTTCTCGAAAAGGCTTCCACCTATAGAACTAAGGCCCACTCCCTTTTAAAATACTCATTAACACCTTTCATTTGATACCCATATCTTACAAACAAATTCTAGAGTCACCCCTGGTCCACCTTTATGGCGATATCTCGAGAAGGCGTGCACTTATAGAACTAAAGCCCACTCCCTTTTAAAATACTCATTAACACCTTTCATTTGATACCCATATCGTACAAACAAATTCTAGAGTCATCCTTGGTCCACCTTTATGGCGATATCTCGAAAAGGCGTCGACCTATAGAACTAAGGCCCACTCCCTTTTAAACTACTTATTAACACCTTTCATTTGATACCCATATCGTACAAACAAATTTTAGAGTCAGCCGTGGTCCACCTTTATGGCGATATCTCGAAAAGGCGTCCACCCATAAAACTAAGGCCCACTCCGTTTTAAAATACTCATCAACACCTTTCGTTTGATATCCATATTGTACAAACACATTTTAGAGTCACCCCTGGTCCACGTTTATGGCGATATATCGAAAAGGCGTCCACTTAAAGATTTAAGGCCCACTCCCTTTTAAAATACTCATTAACACCTTTCATTTGAACCCATATCGTACAAAAAATTCTAGAGTCACCCCTGGTCCACCTTTATGGCGATATGTCGAAAAGGCGTCCACCTATAGAACTAAGGCCCAGTCCCTTTTAAAATACTCATTAACACTTTTCATTTGATATCGATATTGTACAAACGCATTCTAGAGTCACCCCTGGTCCACCTTTATGGCGATATCTCGAAAAGGCGTCCACCCATAGAACTAAGGCCCACTCCCTTTTAAAATACTCATTACCACCTTTCATTTGATACCCATATCGTAGAAACAAATTCTATAGTCACCCCTGGTCCACCTTTATGACGATATCTCGAAAAGGCGTCCTCCTATCGAACTAAGGCCCAATCACTTTTAAAATACTCATTATCACCTTTCGTTTGATACCCATATCGTACAAACAAATTCTAGAGTCACCCCTGGTCCACCTTTATGGCGATATCTCGAAAAGGCTTCCACCTATAGAACTAAGGCCCACTCCCTTTTAAAATACTCATTAACACCTTTCGTTTGATACACATAGTGTACAAACGCATTCTAGAGTCACATATATGGCAATATCTTGAAAAGGCGTCCACCTATAGAACTAATGCCCACGCCCTTTTAAAATACTCATTAACACCTTTCATTTGATACCCATATCTTACAAACAAATTCTAGAGTCACCCCTGGTCAACCTTTATGGCAATATCTTGAAAAGGCGTCCACCTATAGAACTAATGCCCACGCCCTTTTAAAATACTCATTAACACCTTTCATTTGATACCCATATCTTACAAACAAATTCTAGAGTCACCCCTGGTCAACCTTTATGGCGATATCTCGAAAAGGCTTCCACCTATCGAAATAAGGCCCACGCCCTTTTAAAATACTCATTAACACCTTTCATTTGATACCCCTATCGTACAAACAAATTCTAGAGTCACCCCTGGTCCACCTTTATGGCGATATCTCGAAAAGGCGTCCACCTATAGAACTAAGGCCCACTCCCTTTTAAAATACTCATTAACACCTTTCATTTGATACCCATATCGTATAAAGAAATTCTAGAGTCACCCCTGGTCCACCTTTATGGCGATATCTCGAAAAGGTATCCACCTATAGAACTAAGGCCCACTCCCTTTTAAAATACTCATTATCACCTTTCGTTTGATACCCATATCGTACAAACAAATTCTAGAGTCACCCCTGGTCCACCTTTATGGCGATATCTCGAAAAGGTATCCACCTATAGAACTAAGGCCCACTCCCTTTTAAAATACTCATTAACACCTTTCATTTGATAACCCTATCGTACAAACAAATTCTAGAGTCACCCCTGGTCAACCTTTATGGCGATATCTCGAAAAGGCTTCCACCTATCGAACTAAGGCCCACTCCCTTTTAAAATACTCATTATCACCTTTCGTTTGATACCCATATCGTACAAACAAATTCTAGAGTCACCCCTGGTCCACCTTTATGGCGATATCTCGAAAAGGCGTCCTCCTATCGAACTAAGGCCCAATCACTTTTAAAATACTCATTATCACCTTTCGTTTGATACCCATATCGTACAAACAAATTCTAGAGTCACCCCTGGTCCACCTTTATGGCGATATCTCGAAAAGGCTTCCACCTATAGAAATAAGGCCCACTCCTTTTAAAATACTCATTAACACCTTTCGTTTGATACACATAGTGTACAAACGCATTCTGAAGTCACATATATGGCAATATCTTGAAAAGGCGTCCACCTATAGAACTAATGCCCACGCCCTTTTAAAATACTCATTAGCACCTTTCATTTGGTACCCATATCTTACAAACAAATTCTAGAGTCACCTTTATGGCGATGTCTCGAAAAGGCTTCCACCTATCGAACTAAGGCCCACTCCCTTGTAAAATACTCATTATCACCACTCGTTTGATACCCATATCGTACAAACATCTTCTAGAGTCACCCCTGGTCAACCTTTATGGCGATATCTCGAAAAGGCTTCCACCTATCGAACTAAGGCCCACTCCCTTTTAAAATACTCATTATCACCTTTCGTTTGATACCCATATCGTACAAACAAATTCTAGAGTCACCCCTGGTCCACCTTTATGGCGATATCTCGAAAAGGTATCCACCTATAGAACTAAGGCCCACTCCTTTTTAAAATACTCATTATCACCTTTCGTTTGATACCCATATCGTACAAACAAATTCTAGAGTCACCCTTGGTCCACCTTTATGGCGATATCTCGAAAAGGTATCCACCTATAGAACTAAGGCCCACTCCCTTTTAAAATACTCATTATCACCTTTCGTTTGATACCCATATCGTACAAACAAATTCTAGAGTCAGCCCTGGTCCACCTTTATGGCGATATCTTGAAAAGGCGTCCACCCATAGAACTAAGGCCCACTCCGTTTTAAAATACTCATCAACACCTTTCGTTTGATATCCATATTGTACAAACACATATTAGAGTCACCCCTGGTCCACGTTTATGGCGATATATAAAAAAGGCGTCCACTTAAAGATTTAAGGCCCACTCCCTTTTAAAATACTCATTAACACCTTTCATTTGATACCCATATCGTACAAAAAATTCTAGAGTCACCCCTGGTCCACCTTTATAGCGATATTTCGAAAAGGCGTCCACCTATAGAACTAAGGCCCAGTCCCTTTTAAAATACTCATTAACACTTTTCATTTGATATCGATATTGTACAAACGCATTCTAGAGTCACCCCTGGTCCACGTTTATGGCGATATCCCGAAAAGGCGTCCACCCATAGAACTAAGGCCCATTCCTTTTTAAAATACATATTAACACCTTTCGTTTGATACCCATATTGTACAAAGCATTCTAGAGTCAACCCTGGTCCACCTTTATGGCGATATCTCGAAAAGGCGTCCACCCATAGAACTAAGGCCCACTCCGTTTTAAAATACTCATCAACACCTTTCGTTTGATATCCATATTGTACAAACACATTTTAGAGTCACCCCTGGTCCACGTTTATGGCGATATATCGAAAAGACGTCCACTTAAAGATTTAAGGCCCAATCCCTTTTAAAATACTCATTAACACCTTTCATTTGATACCCATATCGTACAAAAAATACTAGAGTCACCCCTGGTCCACCTTTATGGCGATATTTCGAAAAGGCGTCCACCTATAGAACTAAGGCCCAGTCCCTTTTAAAATACTCATTAACACTTTTCATTTGATATCGATATTGTACAAACGCATTCTAGAGTCACCCCTGGTCCACCTTTATGGCGATATCTCGAAAAGGCGTCCCCCATAGAACTAAGGCCCACTCCCTTTTAAAATACTCATTACCACCTTTCATTTGATACCCATATTATACAAAGCATTCTAGAGTCAATCCTGGTCCACCTTTATGGCGATATTTCGAAAAGGCGTCCACCCATAGAACTAAGGCCCACTCCGTTTTAAAATACTCATCAACACCTTTCGTTTGATATCCATATTGTACAAACACATTTTAGAGTCACCCCTGGTCCACGTTTATGGCGATATATCGAAAAGGCGTCCACTTAAAGATTTAAGGCCCAATCCCTTTTAAAATACTCATTAACACCTTTCATTTTATACCCATATCGTACAAAAAATACTAGAGTCAGCCCTGGTCCACCTTTATGGCGATATTTCGATATATCGTACAAACAAAAACTATAGTCACCCCTGGTCCACCTTTATGGCGATTTCTCGAAAAGGCTTCCACCTATAGAACTAAGGCCCACTCCCTTTTAAAATACTCATTAACACCTTTCATTTGATACCCATATCTTACAAACAAATTCTAGAGTCACCCTTGGTCCACCTTTATGGCGATATCTCGAGAAGGCGTGCACTTATAGAACTAAAGCCCACTCCCTTTTAAAATACTCATTAACACCTTTCATTTGATACCCATATCTTACAAACAAATTCTAGAGTCACCCCTGGTCCACCTTTATGGCGATATCTCGAAAAGGCGTGCACTTATAGAACTAAAGCCCACTCCCTTATAAAATACTCATTAACACCTTTCATTTGATACCCATATCGTACAAACAAATTCTAGAGTCATCCTTGGTCCACCTTTATGGCGATATCTCGAAAAGGCGTCGACCTATAGAACTAAGGCCCACTCCCTTTTAAACTACTTATTAACACCTTTCATTTGATACCCATATCGTACAAACAAATTCTAGAGTCAGCCCTGGTCCACCTTTATGGCGATATCTCGAAAAGGCGTCCACCCATAAAACTAAGGCCCACTCCGTTTTAAAATACTCATCAACACCTTTCGTTTGATATCCATATTGTACAAACACATTTTAGAGTCACCCCTGGTCCACGTTTATGGCGATATATCGAAAAGGCGTCCACTTAAAGATTTAAGGCCCACTCCCTTTTAAAATACTCATTAACACCTTTCATTTGAACCCATATCGTACAAAAAATTCTAGAGTCACCCCTGGTCCACCTTTATGGCGATATGTCGAAAAGGCGTCCACCTATAGAACTAAGGCCCAGTCCCTTTTAAAATACTCATTAACACTTTTCATTTGATATCGATATTGTACAAACGCATTCTAGAGTCACCCCTGGTCCACCTTTATGGCGATATCTCGAAAAGGCGTCCACCCATAGAACTAAGGCCCACTCCCTTTTAAAATACTCATTACCACCTTTCATTTGATACCCATATCGTAGAAACAAATTCTAGAGTCACCCCTGGTCCACCTTTATGACGATATCTCGAAAAGGCGTCCTCCTATCGAACTAAGGCCCAATCACTTTTAAAATACTCATTATCACCTTTCGTTTGATACCCATATCGTACAAACAAATTCTAGAGTCACCCCTGGTCCACCTTTATGGCGATATCTCGAAAAGGCTTCCACCTATAGAACTAAGGCCCACTCCCTTTTAAAATACTCATTAACACCTTTCGTTTGATACAAATAGTGTACAAACGCATTCTAGAGTCACATATATGGCAATATCTTGAAAAGGCGTCCACCTATAGAACTAATGCCGACGCCCTTTTAAAATACTCATTAACACCTTTCGTTTGATACCCATATCTTACAAACAAATTCTAGAGTCACCCCTGGTCAACCTTTATGGCGATATCTCGAAAAGGCTTCCACCTATCGAACTAAGGCCCACTCCCTTTTAAAATACTCATTATCACCTTTCGTTTGATACCCATATCGTACAAACAAATTCTAGAGTCTCCCCTGGTCCACCTTTATGGCGATATCTCGAAAAGGTATCCACCTATAGAAATAAGGCCCACGCCCTTTTAAAATACTCATTAACACCTTTCATTTGATACCCCTATCGTACAAACAAATTCTAGAGTCACCCCTGGTCCACCTTTATGGCGATATCTCGAAAAGGCGTCCACCTATAGAACTAAGGCCCACTCCCTTTTAAAATACTCATTAACAGCTTTCATTTGATACCCATATCGTATAAAAAAATTCTAGAGTCACCCCTGGTCCACCTTTATGGCGATATCTCGAAAAGGTATCCACCTATAGAACTAAGGCCCACTCCCTTTTAAAATACTCATTATCACCTTTCGTTTGATACCCATATCGTACAAACAAATTCTAGAGTCACCCCTGGTCCACCTTTATGGCGATATCTCGAAAAGGTATCCACCTATAGAACTAAGGCCCACTCCCTTTTAAAATACTCATTAACACCTTTCATTTGATAACCCTATCGTACAAACAAATTCTAGAGTCACCCCTGGTCAACCTTTATGGCGATATCTCGAAAAGGCTTCCACCTATCGAACTAAGGCCCACTCCCTTTTAAAATACTCATTATCACCTGTCGTTTGATACCCATATCGTACAAACAAATTCTAGAGTCACCCCTGGTCCACCTTTATGACGATATCTCGAAAAGGCGTCCTCCTATCGAACTAAGGCCCAATCACTTTTAAAATACTCATTATCACCTTTCGTTTGATACCCATATCGTACAAACAAATTCTAGAGTCACCCCTGGTCCACCTTTATGGTGATATCTCGAAAAGGCTTCCACCTATAGAAATATGGCCCACTCCTTTTAAAATACTCATTAACACCTTTCGTTTGATACACATAGTGTACAAACGCATTCTGAAGTCACATATATGGCAATATCTTGAAAAGGCGTCCACCTATAGAACTAATGCCCACGCCCTTTTAAAATACTCATTAACACCTTTCATTTGATACCCATATCTTACAAACAAATTCTAGAGTCACCCCTGGTCAACCTTTATGGCGATGTCTCGAAAAGGCTTCCACCTATCGAACTAAGGCCCACTCCCTTTTAAAATACTCATTATCACCACTCGTTTGATACCCATATCGTACAAACATCTTCTAGAGTCACCCCTGGTCAACCTTTATGGCGATATCTCGAAAAGGCTTCCACCTATCGAACTAAGGCCCACTCCCTTTTAAAATACTCATTATCACCTTTCGTTTGATACCCATATCGTACAAACAAATTCTAGAGTCACCCCTGGTCCACCTTTATGGCGATATCTCGAAAAGGTATCCACCTATAGAACTAAGGCCCACTCCTTTTTAAAATACTCATTATCACCTTTCGTTTGATACCCATATCGTACAAACAAATTCTAGAGTCACCCTTGGTCCACCTTTATGGCGATATCTCGAAAAGGTATCCACCTATAGAACTAAGGCCCACTCCCTTTTAAAATACTCATTATCACCTTTCGTTTGATACCCATATCGTACAAACAAATTCTAGAGTCAGCCCTGGTCCACCTTTATGGCGATATCTTGAAAAGGCGTCCACCCATAGAACTAAGGCCCACTCCGTTTTAAAATACTCATCAACACCTTTCGTTTGATATACATATTGTACAAACACATATTAGAGTCACCCCTGGTCCACGTTTATGGCGATATATAAAAAAGGCGTCCACTTAAAGATTTAAGGCCCACTCCCTTTTAAAATACTCATTAACACCTTTCATTTGATACCCATATCGTACAAAAAATTCTAGAGTCACTCCTGGTCCACCTTTATGGCGATATTTCGAAAAGGCGTCCACCTATAGAACTAAGGCCCAGTCCCTTTTAAAATACTCATTAACACTTTTCATTTGATATCGATATTGTACAAACGCATTCTAGAGTCACCCCTGGTCCACGTTTATGGCGATATCCCGAAAAGGCGTCCACCCATAGAACTAAGGCCCATTCCTTTTTAAAATACTTATTAACACCTTTCGTTTGATACCCATATTGTACAAAGCATTCTAGAGTCAACCCTGGTCCACCTTTATGGCGATATCTCGAAAAGGCGTCCACCCATAGAACTAAGGCCCACTCCGTTTTAAAATACTCATCAACACCTTTCGTTTGATATCCATATTGTACAAACACATTTTAGAGTCACCCCTGGTCCACGTTTATGGCGATATATCGAATAGACGTCCACTTAAACATTTAAGGCCCAATCCCTTTTAAAATACTCATTAACACCTTTCATTTGATACCCATATCGTACAAAAAATACTAGAGTCACCCCTGGTCCACCTTTATGGCGATATTTCGAAAAGGCGTCAACCTATAGAACTAAGGCCCAGTCCCTTTTAAAATACTCATTAACACTTTTCATTTGATATCGATATTGTACAAACGCATTCTAGAGTCACCCCTGGTCCACCTTTATGGCGATATCTCGAAAAGGCGTCCCCCATAGAACTAAGGGCCACTCCCTTTTAAAATACTCATTACCACCTTTCATTTGATACCCATATTATACAAAGCATTCTAGAGTCAACCCTGGTCCACCTTTATGGCGATATTTCGAAAAGGCGTCCACCCATAGAACTAAGGCCCACTCCGTTTTAAAATACTCATCAACACCTTTCGTTTGATATCCATATTGTACAAACACATTTTAGAGTCACCCCTGGTCCACGTTTATGGCGATATATCGAAAAGGCGTCCACTTAAAGATTTAAGGCCCAATCCCTTTTAAAATACTCATTAACACCTTTCATTTTATACCCATATCGTACAAAAAATACTAGAGTCGCCCCTGGTCCACCTTTATGGCGATATTTCGATATATCGTACAAACAAAAACTATAGTCACCCCTGGTCCACCTTTATGGCGATTTCTCGAAAAGGTTTCCACCTATAGAACTAAGGCCCACTCCCTTTTAAAATACTCATTAACACCTTTCATTTGATACCCATATATTACAAACAAATTCTAGAGTCACCCCTGGTCCACCTTTATGGCGATATCTCGAGAAGGCGTGCACTTATAGAACTAAAGCCCACTCCCTTTTAAAATACTCATTAACACCTTTCATTTGATACCCATATCTTACAAACAACTACTAGAGTCACCCCCGGTCCACCTTTATGGCGATATCTCGAAAAGGCGTGCACTTATAGAACTAAAGCCCACTCCCTTTTAAAATACTCATTAACACCTTTCATTTGATACCCATATCGTACAAACAAATTCTAGAGTCATCCTTGGTCCACCTTTATGGCGATATCTCGAAAAGCCGTCGACCTATAGAACTAAGGCCCACTCCCTTTTAAACTACTTATTAACACCTTTCATTTGATACCCATATCGTACAAACAAATTCTAGAGTCAGCCCTGGTCCACCTTTATGGCGATATCTCGAAAAGGCGTCCACCCATAAAACTAAGGCCCACTCCGTTTTAAAATACTCATCAACACCTTTCGTTTGATATCCATATTGTACAAACACATTTTAGAGTCACCCCTGGTCCACGTTTATGGCGATATATCGAAAAGGCGTCCACTTAAAGATTTAGGGCCCACTCCCTTTTAAAATACTCATTAACACCTTTCATTTGATACCCATATCGTACAAAAAATTCTAAAGTCACCCCTGGTCCACCTTTATGGCGATATGTCGAAAAGGCGTCCACCTATAGAACTAAGGCCCAGTCCCTTTTAAAATACTCATTAACACTTTTCATTTGATATCGATATTGTACAAACGCATTTTAGAGTCACCCCTGGTCCACCTTTATGGCGATATCTCGAAAAGGCTTCCACCTATAGAACTAAGGCCCACTCCCTTTTAAAATTCTCATTACCACCTTTCATTTGATACCCATATCGTAGAAACAAATTCTAGAGTCACCCCTGGTCCACCTTTATGACGATCTCTCGAAAAGGCGTCCTCCTATCGAACTAAGGCCCAATCACTTTTAAAATACTCATTATCACCTTTCGTTTGATACCCATATCGTACAAACAAATTCTAGAGTCACCCCTGGTCCACCTTTATGGCGATGTCTCGAAAAGGCTTCCACCTATAGAACTAAGGCCCACTCCCTTTTAAAATACTCATTAACACCTTTCGTTTGATACACATAGTGTACAAACGCATTCTAGAGTCACATATATGGCAATATCTTGAAAAGGCGTGCACCTATAGAACTAATTCCCACGCCCTTTTAAAATACTCATTAACACCTTTCATTTGATACCCATATCTTACAAACAAATTCTAGAGTCACCCCTGGTCAACCTTTATGGCGATATCTCGAAAAGGCTTCCACCTATCGAACTAAGGCCCACTCCCTTTTAAAATACTCATTATCACCTTTCGTTTGATACCCATATCGTACAAACAAATTCTAGAGTCACCCCTGGTCCACCTTTATGGCGATATCTCGAAAAGATATCCACCTATAGAACTAAGGCCCACGCCCTTTTAAAATACTCATTAACACCTTTCATTTGATAACCCTATCGTACAAACAAATTCTAGAGTCACCCCTGGTCAACCTTTATGGCGATATCTCGAAAAGGCTTCCACCTATCGAACTAAGGCCCACTCCCTTTTAAAATACTCATTATCACCTTTCGTTTGATACCCATATCGTACAAACAAATTCTAGAGTCACCCCTGCTCCACCTTTATGGCGATATCTCGAAAAGGTATCCACCTATAGAACTAAGGCCCACTCCCTTTTAAAATACTCATTATCACCTTTCGTTTGATACCCATATCGTACAAACAAATTCGTGAGTCACCCCTGGTCCGCCTTTATGGCGATATCTCGAAAAGGTATCCACCTATAGAACTAAGGCCCACTCCCTTTTAAAATACTCATTATCACCTTTCGTTTGATACCCATATCGTACAAACAAATTCTAGAGTCACCCCTGGTCCACCTTTATGGCGATATCTCGAAAAGGCTTCCACCTATAGAACTAAGGCCCACTCCTTTTAAAATACTCATTAACACCTTTCGTTTGATACACATAGTGTACAAACGCATTCTAGAGTCACATATATGGCAATATCTTGAAAAGGCGTCCACCTATAGAACTAATGCCCACGCCCTTTTAAAATACTCATTAACACCTTTCATTTGATACCCATATCTTACAAACAAATTCTAGAGTCACCCCTGGCCAACCTTTATGGCGATGTCTCGAAAAGGCTTCCACCTATCGAACTAAGGCCCACTCCCTTTTAAAATACTCATTAACACCTTTCATTTGATACCCATATCGTACAAAAAATTCTAGAGTCACCCCTGGTCCACCTTTGTGGCGATATGTCGAAAAGGCGTCCACCTATAGAACTAAGGCTCAGTCCCTTTTAAAATACTCATTAACACTTTTCATTTGATATCGATATTGTACAAACGCATTCTAGAGTCACCCCTGGTCCACCTTTATAGCGATATCTCGAAAAGGCTTCCACCTATAGAACTAAGGCCCACTCCCTTTTAAAATTCTCATTACCACCTTTCATTTGATACCCATATCGTAGAAACAAATTCTAGAGTCACCCCTGGTCCACCTTTATGACGATCTCTCGAAAAGGCGTCCTCCTATCGAACTAAGGCCCAATCACTTTTAAAATAATCTTTATCACCTTTCGTTTGATACCCATATCGTACAAACAAATTCTAGAGTCACCCCTGGTCCACCTTTATGGCGATGTCTCGAAAAGGCTTCCACCTATAGAACTAAGGCCCACTCCCTTTTAAAATACTCATTAACACCTTTCGTTTGATACACATAGTGTACAAACGCATTCTAGAGTCACATATATGGCAATATCTTGAAAAGGCGTGCACCTATAGAACTAATGCCCACGCCCTTTTAAAATACTCATTAACACCTTTCATTTGATACCCATATCTTACAAACAAATTCTAGAGTCACCCCTGGTCAACCTTTATGGCGATATCTCGAAAAGGCTTCCACCTATCGAACTAAGGCCCACTCCCTTTTAAAATACTCATTATCACCTTTCGTTTGATACCCATATCGTACAAACAAATTCTAGAGTCACCCCTGGTCCACCTTTATGGCGATATCTCGAAAAGGTATCCACCTATAGAACTAAGGCCCACTCCCTTTTAAAATACTCATTATCACCTTTCGTTTGATACCCATATCGTACAAACAAATTCTAGAGTCACCCCTGGTCCACCTTTATGGCGATATCTCGAAAAGGTATCCACCTATAGAACTAAGGCCCACGCCCTTTTAAAATACTCATTAACACCTTTCATTTGATAACCCTATCGTACAAACAAATTCTAGAGTCACCCCTGGTCCACCTTTATGGCGATATCTCGAAAAGGCTTCCACCTATAGAACTAAGGCCCACTCCTTTTAAAATACTCATTAACACCTTTCGTTTGATACACATAGTGTACAAACGCATTCTAGAGTCACATATATGGCAATATCTTGAAAAGGCGTCCACCTATAGAACTAATGCCCATGCCCTTTTAAAATACTCATTAACACCTTTCATTTGATACCCATATCTTACAAACAAATTCTAGAGTCACCCCTGGTCAACCTTTATGGCGATGTCTCGAAAAGGTATCCACCTATAGAACTAAGGCCCACTCCCTTTTAAAATACTCATTATCACCTTTCGTTTGATACCCATATCGTACAAACAAATTCTAGAGTCACCCCTGGTCCACCTTTATGGCGATATCTCGAAAAGGTATCCACCTATAGAACTAAGGCCCACGCCCTTTTAAAATACTCATTAACACCTTTCATTTGATAACCCTATCGTACAAACAAATTCTAGAGTCACCCCTGGTCCACCTTTATGGCGATATCTCGAAAAGGCTTCCACCTATAGAACTAAGGCCCACTCCTTTTAAAATACTCATTAACACCTTTCGTTTGATACACATAGTGTACAAACGCATTCTAGAGTCACATATATGGCAATATCTTGAAAAGGCGTCCACCTATAGAACTAATGCCCATGCCCTTTTAAAATACTCATTAACACCTTTCATTTGATACCCATATCTTACAAACAAATTCTAGAGTCACCCCTGGTCAACCTTTATGGCGATGTCTCGAAAAGGCGTCCACCTATCGAACTAAGGCCCACTCCCTTTTAAAATACTCATTATCACCTTTCGTTTGATACCCATATCGTACAAACAAATTCTAGAGTCACCCCTGGTCCACCTTTATGGCGATATCTCGAAAAGGTATCCACCTATAGAACTAAGGCCCAATCCTTTTTAAAATACTCATTATCACCTTTCGTTTGATACCCATATCGTACAAACAAATTCTAGAGTCACCCTTGGTCCACCTTTATGGCGATATCTCGAAAAGGTATCCACCTATAGAACTAAGGCCCACTCCCTTTTAAAATACTCATTATCACCTTTCGTTTGATACCCATATCGTACAAACAAATTCTAGAGTCAGCCCTGGTCCACCTTTATGGCGATATCTTGAAAAGGCGTCCACCCATAGAACTAAGGCCCACTCCGTTTTAAAATACTCATCAACACCTTTCGTTTGATATCCATATTGTACAAACACATATTAGAGTCACCCCTGGTCCACGTTTATGGCGATATATCGAAAAGGGGTCCACTTAAAGATTTAAGGCCCACTCCCTTTTAAAATACTCATTAACACCTTTCATTTGATACCCATATCGTACAAAAATTTCTAGAGTCACCCCTGGTCCACCTTTATGGCGATATCTCGAAAAGGCGTCCACCCATAGAACTAAGGCCCACTCCGTTTTAAAATACTCATCAACACGTTTCGTTTGATATCCATATTATACAAACACCTTTTAGAGTCACCCCTGGTCCACGTTTATGGCGATATATCGAAAAGGCGTCCACTTAAAGATTTAAGGCCCAATCGCTTTTAAAATACTCATTAACACCTTTCATTTGATACCCATATCGTACAAAAAAAACTAGAGTCACCACTGGTCCACCTTTATGGCGATATTTCGAAAAGGCGTCCACCTATAGAACTAAGGCCCAGTCCCTTTTAAAATACTCATTAACACTTTTCATTTGATATCGATATTGTACAAACGCATTCTAGAGTCACCCCTGGTCCACGTTTATGGCGATATCCCGAAAAGGCGTCCACCCATAGAACTAAGGCCCATTCCTTTTTAAAATACTTATTAACACCTTTCCTTTGATACCCATATTGTACAAAGCATTCTAGAGTCAACCCTGGTCCACCTTTATGGCGATATCTCGAAAAGGCGTCCACCCATAGAACTAAGGCCCACTCCGTTTTAAAATACTCATCAACACGTTTCGTTTGATATCCATATTATACAAACACATTTTAGAGTCACCCCTGGTCCACGTTTATGGCGATATATCGAAAAGGCGTCCACTTAAAGATTTAAGGCCCAATCCCTTTTAAAATACTCATTAACACCTTTCATTTGATACCCATATCGTAAAAAAAAAACTAGAGTCACCACTGGTCCACCTTTATGGCGATATTTCGAAAAGGCGTCCACCTATAGAACTAAGGCCCAGTCCCTTTTAAAATACTCATTAACACTTTTCATTTGATATCGATATTGTAAAAACGCATTCTAGAGTCACCCCTGGTCCACGTTTATGGCGATATCCCGAAAAGGCGTCCACCCATAGAACTAAGGCCCAGTCCCTTTTAAAATACTCATTAACACTTTTCATTTGATATCGATATTGTACAAACGCATTCTAGAGTCACCCCTGGTCCACCTTTATGACGATATCTCGAAAAGGCGTCCACTCATAGAACTAAGGCCCACTCCGTTTTAAAATACTCATCAACACCTTTCGTTTGATATCCATATTGTACAAACACATTTTAGAGTCACCCCTGGTGCACGTTTATGGCGATATATCGAAAAGGCGTCCACTTAAAGATTTAAGGCCCACTCCCTTTTAAAATACTCATTAACACCTTTCATTTGATACCCATATCGTACAAAAAATTCTAGAGTCACCCGTGGTCCACCTTTATGGCGATATTTCGAAAAGGCGTCCACCTATAGAACTAAGGCCCAGTCCGTTTTAAAATACTCATTAACACTTTTCATTTGATATCGATATTGTACAAACGCATTCTAGAGTCACCCCTGGTCCACCTTTATGGCGATATCTCGAAAAGGCTTCCACCTATAGAACTAAGGCCCACTCCCTTTTAAAATACTCATTAACACCTTTCGTTTGATACCCATATCGTACAAACAAATTCTAGAGTCACCCCTGGTCAACCTTTATGGCGATATCTCGAAAAGGCGTCCTCCTATCGAACTAAGGCCCAGTCCCTTTTAAAATAATCATTAACACTTTTCATTTGATATCGATATTGTACAAACGCATTCTAGAGTCACCCCTGGTCCACCTTTATGACGATATCTCGAAAAGGCGTCCACCCATAGAACTAAGGCCCACTCCGTTTTAAAATACTCATCAACACCTTTCGTTTGATATCCATATTGTACAAACACATTTTAGAGTCACCCCTGGTCCACGTTTATGGCGATATATCGAAAAGGCGTCCACTTAAAGATATAAGGCCCAAACCCTTTTAAAATACTCATTAACACCTTTCATTTGATACCCATATCGTACAAAAAATACTAGAGTCACCCCTGGTCCACCTTTATGGCGATATTTCGAAAAGGCGTCCACCTATAGAACTAAGGCCCAGTCCCTTTTAAAATACTCATTAACACTTTTCATTTGATATCGATATTGTACAAACGCATTCTAGAGTCACCCCTGGTCCACGTTTATGGCGATATCCCGAAAAGGCGTCCACCAATAGAACTAAGGCCCAGTCCCTTTTAAAATAATCGTTAACACTTTTCATTTGATATCGATATTGTACAAACGCATTCTAGAGTCACCCCTGGTCCACCTTTATGACGATATCTCGAAAAGGCGTCCACCCATAGAACTAAGGCCCACTCCGTTTTAAAATACTCATCAACACCTTTCGTTTGATATCCGTATTGTACAAACACATTTTAGAGTCACCCCTGGTCCACGTTTATGGCGATATATCGAAAAGGCGTCCACTTAAAGATTTAAGGCCAACTCCCTTTTAAAATACTCATTACCACCTTTCATTTGATACCCATATCGTAGAAACAAATTCTAGAGTCACCCCTGGTCCACCTTTATGACGATATCTCGAAAAGGCGTCCTCCTATCGAACTAAGGCCCAATCGCTTTTAAAATACTCATTATCACATTTCGTTTGATACCCATATGGTACAAAAAAATTCTAGAGTCACCCCTGGTCCACCTTTATGGCGATATCTCGAAAAGGTATCCACCTATAGAACTAAGGCCCACGCCCTTTTAAAATACTCATTAACACCTTTCATTTGATACCCATATCGTACAAACAAATTCTAGAGTCACCCCTGGTCCACCTTTATGGCGATATCTCGAAAAGGCTTCCACCTATAGAACTAAGGCCCACTCCCTTTTAAAATACTCATTAACACCTTTAGTTTGATACACATAGTGTACAAACGCATTCTAGAGTCACATATATGGCAATATCTTGAAAATGCGTCCACCTATAGAACTAATGCCCACGCCCTTTTAAAATACTCATTAACACCTTTCATTTGATACCCATATCTTACAAACAAATTCTAGAGTCACCCCTGGTCAACCTTTATGGCGATATCTCGAAAAGGCTTCCACCTATCGAACTAAGGCCCACTCCCTTTTAAAATACTCATTATCACCTTTCGTTTGATACCCATATCGTACAAACAAATTCTAGAGTCACCCCTGGTCCACCTTTATGGCGATATCTCGAAAAGGTATCCACCTATAGAACTAAGGCCCACGCCCTTTTAAAATACTCATTAACACCTTTCATTTGATACCCATATCGTACAAACAAATTCTAGAGTCACCCCTGGTCCACCTTTATGGCGATATCTCGAAAAGGCTTCCACCTATAGAACTAAGGCCCACTCCCTTTTAAAATACTCATTAACACCTTTAGTTTGATACACATAGTGTACAAACGCATTCTAGAGTCACATATATGGCAATATCTTGAAAAGGCGTCCACCTATAGAACTAATGCCCACGCCCTTTTAAAATACTCATTAACACCTTTCATTTGATACCCATATCTTACAAACAAATTCTAGAGTCACCCCTGGTCACCCTTTATGGCGATATCTCGAAAAGGCTTCCACCTATCGAACTAAGGCCCACTCCCTTTTAAAATACTCATTATCACCTTTCGTTTGATACCCATATCGTACAGACAAATTCTAGAGTCACCCCTGGTCCACCTTTATGGCGATATCTCGAAAAGGTATCCACCTATAGAACTAAGGCCCACGCCCTTTTAAAATACTCATTAACACCTTTCATTTGATAACCCTATCGTACAAACAAATTCTAGAGTCACCCCTGGTCAACCTTTATGGCGATATCTCGAAAAGGCTTCCACCTATCGAACTAAGGCCCACTCCCTTTTAAAATACTCATTATCACCTTTCGTTTGATACCCATATCGTACAAACAAATTCTAGAGTCATCCCTGGTTCACCTTTATGGCGATATCTCGAAAAGGTATCCACCTATAGAACAAAGGCCCACTCCCTTTTAAAATACTCATTATCACCTTTCGTTTGATACCTATATCGTACAAACAAATTCTAGAGTCACCCCTGGTCCACCTTTATGGCGATATCTCGAAAAGGCATCCACCTATAGAACTAAGGCCCACTCCATTTTAAAATACTCATTAACACCTTTCGGTTGATACACATAGTGTACAAACGCATTCTAGAGTCACATATATGGCAATATCTTGAAAAGGCGTCCACCTATAGAACTAATGCCCACGCCCTATTAAAATACTCGGTAACACCTTTCATTTGATACCCATATCTTACAAACAAATTCTAGAGTCACCCCTGGTCAACCTTTATGGCGATATCTCGAAAAGGCTTCCACCTATCGAACTAAGGCCCACTCCCTTTTAAAATACTCATTATCACCTTTCGTTTGATACCCATATCGTACAAACAAATTCTAGAGTCTCCCCTGGTCCACCTTTATGGCGATATCTCGAAAAGGTATCCACCTATAGAACTAAGGCCCACGCCCTTTTAAAATACTCATTAACACCTTTCATTTGATACCCATATCGTACAAACAAATTCTAGAGTCACCCCTGGTCCACCTTTATGGCGATATCTCGAAAAGGCTTCCACCTATAGAACTAAGGCCCACTCCCTTTTAAAATACTCATTAACACCTTTAGTTTGATACACATAGTGTACAAACGCATTCTAGAGTCACATATATGGCAATATCTTGAAAAGGCGTCCACCTATAGAACTAATGCCCACGCCCTTTTAAAATACTCATTAACACCTTTCATTTGATACCCATATCTTACAAACAAATTCTAGAGTCACCCCTGGTCAACCTTTATGGCGATATCTCGAAAAGGCTTCCACCTATCGAACTAAGGCCCACTCCCTTTTAAAATACTCATTATCACCTTTCGTTTGATACCCATATCGTACAGACAAATTCTAGAGTCACCCCTGGTCCACCTTTATGGCGATATCTCGAAAAGGTATCCACCTATAGAACTAAGGCCCACGCCCTTTTAAAATACTCATTAACACCTTTCATTTGATAACCCTATCGTACAAACAAATTCTAGAGTCACCCCTGTCAACCTTTATGGCGATATCTCGAAAAGGCTTCCACCTATCGAACTAAGGCCCACTCCCTTTTAAAATACTCATTATCACCTTTCGTTTGATACCCATATCGTACAAACAAATTCTAGAGTCACCCCTGGTCAACCTTTATGGCGATATCTCGAAAAGGCTTCCACCTATCGAACTAAGGCCCACTCCCTTTTAAAATACTCGTTATCACCTTTCCGTTGATACCCATATCGTACAATCAAATTCTAGAGTCACCCCTGGTCCACCTTTATGGCGATATCTCGAAAAGGTATCCACCTATAGAACTAAGGCCCACTCCCTTTTAAAATACTCATTATCACCTTTCGTTTGATACCCATATCGTACAAACAAATTCTAGAGTCATTCTTGGTCCACCTTTATGGCGATATCTCGAAAAGTTATCCACCTATAGAACTAAGGCCCACTCCCTTTTAAAATACTCATTATCACCTTTCGTTTGATACCCATATCGTACAAACAAATTCTAGAGTCAGCCCTGGTCCACCTTTATGGCGATATCTCGAAAAGGCGTCCACCCATAGAACTAAGGCCCACTCCGTTTTAAAATACTCATCAACACCTTTCGTTTGATATCCAACTTACGGTTCCCAGGATAGGAACCTTTAAAAAATTAGAGTTGTGGCGAACCAGCAGTTCGCCAATGGTTAAATCAAACACAAGAATTCAATTGAAATTCGCAAGACAAATTTATTGTGCACTGGTGGCACTCACTATCATAACTAACTCTAAACATAATTACTTCTTCCCATGAAACCTTTAACTCTACGCTACTTATGTTAACGTTGCAGATCCCACCACCATCAAATATTTCGCAATCGATGAGTTATGTGTGCACGTCAATATTGCCTATGCTGCATTTCTCACGGGTTGTTGATCGGATTGTGTTACCATTCGCTTGCGCGTGAACTACGTCAGCGAAAGTTCTATATTGGCCAACAAACTCACATGCACGGCAACGTGAGTAAAGGGTGCGCCATTGGGGGTATTGGGAATATGGGTGTGATAACTCCTCCCCCTTTAAAAATCTGCGTCCCGCAGATCAAACGAAAAACGTGAAAGGTTTATGGTAGGTATGGAGTGGTCAAGGCTCCCTGTTGGTTGGCTAGTTCCTGAGTAATCAAGCTCAAATGTAGATGTGTCCTTCGTGATCATATTGGTCTTTGTGCGATATGCCCCGTGTTCGAATATTTCTGGAAGGTTTAGCTTTCTAGTGTACCATCTCCATAGGATAGCAGCGGCCACGACTATTCCGCATACTGTTAGGGCTTCTGTAATGATAGACAAATTGATTTTTTCATTAACGTATCCCAGATACCTTACGTTGTCCATTGTGATATCGTGGACATATTCCAGGTTTATCTTCATTGTATGATTTTTAACTTTGGAAAGGATGGCTGGCAGAGCCTGCACTGTTATGGCTTGGTTGCTGGAGAAAACTTGGTCACCGATCTTGATAGTTTCGTTGTTTAGTTGGATGACGTAGGTGCCGTTGATGATGTTTGTGGAATTATTGCTCCTGATCACGCCTTGGTAATTCGAGAGGAATATCGTATTCTCGTTTACCAATTCTATAGTCGATCCCTTTCTCCTGGTGAATTGGCAGCTAGCGTCTCCCCCTTTTAGTAATCGTGGTATGCAGCTATCTTCATCCAATTTTGATAGGGAGTCTGACCTGCATACTGTAGATGAACTGATTAGTATACAATTATCCGTCAACCCGTAAGTTTCCTCTTGGTTTACGAGCATCCTGTCAAACGGTAGGTCCAGCTGTTTGTGTCCGTATATGCCGGCGCGAGTGATCAGCATATTATATTTTTTGGCTGTTACCTTCGGCATTGAGAGCACATAGAGAAGCAGTGTCCCATTTGTATATACTGACGGTTGACCGTACTCAATTGCTTCGATTATATTTTCGTACGGAAGGGTCTCCATTTCCGACAGCACCTGATTGATCTCGTCATTGTCAAGTAAGTTTGTGTTGACAATACCACTTTTTGCCAGCTGGCATGCCCGCACTATTTCGTTAACCTCTTCGCGAACGAGCAGGATATTGTGCAGTGCATTTTGATCAAATTCTGTTGCCTCGTTCTCCTTTGTAACATAGTTTGTGCGGTCCATCACCTCGTCAATTTTCTTCACGATGTCTTGGGTGGCCGTAAAAAGCTTCTTGTTAACTTTATATTGGTGGTTATTGCTTTCAATTACTTCGTTTTGGCTGCGGAGAATATTATTCCAGTCGGTTGCGTCGGGTGACCCTGCCAACCATTTCCATGCTGAGCCCAGCCAATCGATTGAGCGGGTTTTCCTAACTTTGCTTGTGTTGCCCGTTAATTCCTGGAGTCGCTCTAGTGTT
This sequence comes from Eurosta solidaginis, assembly GCF_040869045.1. NCBI lineage: Eukaryota > Metazoa > Arthropoda > Insecta > Diptera > Tephritidae > Eurosta > Eurosta solidaginis. Next base: position 18,286,322 of record NC_090324.1, read on the forward strand.
TGGTTAATGTAGAGTTGAGCCAAAATCTTGTCGTCGGTTCGCTTCATTAGCCGGCTTGTCAATTCTTCCATCTGCATGGTAATTGTAGCATATTGTTGGAGGTTGATAGCGTGAATCAGCTTGAATGATCCGCTAATGATCCACCCATATCCGTCCTGGATGGTTATGATGGGTTCTTTATAGTGGAAAATATGAAGGGCGCTGATGGCTGGTGCCAGCAGTGGGAATCTGCAAGGATGTTATTCTTGTTAGTGTGTTAGTAAAGTAATTCCTAAGCTACTTAAAAATTTTGTTGGGATTTGTAGTTTTTACTAACTAGTGTGAGAAAAGAAAAATTTAATTTTGCCTTTAGGGCTGTAAATGTAGTTATTAGTGCTAGGTTTACAGAAAGGGATTTTATTTTGACATTTTATTATTATGCATAGCTTTGGTCCTCTTGCTTAGATAAATTATTTTTTAGTGTGTTAGTAGCTTTTATTTATTTATTTATGTTTTTAGAATTAAAAATTTCGATAAATGTTTAGTACAATATCTATAGGAATAGTTTTCATTGCCATTGTGATTAGTTGAGAGAAAAAAAGGATAAAAAATAAAAGGGTGGTAGTTTTTCTTCAATTATTATTTTTTCCCTTATAACGTCTTTAAAATGGGAAAAAATAATTTGTTTTCTTGTTTAAGTGTATTCCCCATTTCTTGTGCGGTGAGCAAAAAATGTGACTCTAGATTGCGGTTAAAAGATTTGTAAGTTGTAATTTTGATTAGTGGGGGAAAGGGAAACAAAATTTAAAAATATGAAAGGATAAAAAAGAATGGTTTATTGTTTTTATTTATACTTTTTTGTTCTATAATTTTTCATTTCCCTTTTTTCCTTTGGCAATAAAATAAAAGAAAAAAGGAAAAGGCAAATTTAAAAAAGTTTTTTCTTTTTTTTCACTCAACGGATTAGGCGAAGAGGATAATTTTTCTTGTTTTTCACTCAACGGATTAGGCGAAGAGGATAATTTTTTTTTTTTTTTTTTTCACTCATCGGATTAGGCGAAGAGGATAATTTTTTCTTTTTTTTCACTCAACGGATTAGGCGAAGAGGATAATTTTTTCTTTTTTTCACTCAACGGATTAGGCGAAGAGGATAATTTTTTCTTTTTTTTTTACTCAACGGATTAGGCGAAGAGGGTCATTTTTTCTTTTTTTTTTTACTCAACGGATTAGGCGAAGAGGATAGTTTTTTCTTTTTTTCACTCAACGGATTAGGCGAAGAGTATAAAGTCTCATATTTTTCTTCCTGCGGATTAGGCGCTAGGATTAAGTTTCAATGTTTTTATAGGCTAGAGGATCATACTGTTCTCGAACCAGCTATGGGGGATCGTGGAGTCCGGTTTGGGAGTGGCGTAGCCATTTGTCAAATTCGATGGCGTCACAACCTACTAAGGCACGATTTGTCCCACTAACAAGCCCGCCCTTGTAGTAATGATCATTTCCTTTTGTTTCGATTTCTTTTCGTTCTTGTTTTCGAGTTATTATAATTTTTTCATTTCTTTTTCTGTGATTTTTTCTCTATATTTTTTATTTTTGCAAGGATGTTTGCTTGTTTTCTCAGTTATGTGCTAGGATGTGTGTTCCTGCGTTTGACATTTTTAATGTGGGTTTTGTGAATTTTTTTACCACTTACTGTGGTTACTGATACCCTGTTATCCTTTGCGACAATTTACTTTCTATATAAGGGTTTTTGTTTACCCTTGATCTGGTTGTCCTTCACGTATATGACATCATTTTCGTCATAACGCTCAGGTAAAGACCTTTTCCTATTATGTCGTTCATCTGGGCTTGCTGCTTTTCTGTCAACAAAGTTTTCAAATATTCATTGGTCTTCCTACTTTTTTCTAGAAGTTCTTGGTAGTTGGAAGCTCTTGCGCGGTTGAAAAATATTTCGCTGGGCTTCCGGTTTGTAACAGAATGGATAGAATTGTTATATCGATCTACTGCTTTGGTTACTAACTGCTTTGTTTTTAGGTTTGCGTTATCTGCCTTTAGGCACCTGATCATTTCGATTAAAGTGGAATGTAGTCTTTCCACCTGACCATTTACTTCGCTTCTCTGGGTCGATCTCGAAAAGGCTTCCACCTATAGAACTAAGGCCCACTCCCTTTTAAAATACTCATTAACACCTTTCATTTGATACCCATATCTTACAAACAAATTCTAGAGTCACCACTGGTCCACCTTTATGGCGATATCTCGAAAAGGCGTGCACTTATAGAACTAAAGCCCACTCCCTTTTAAAATACTCATTAACACCTTTCATTTGATAACCATATCGTACAAAAAAATTCTAGAGTCACCCCTGGTCCACATTTTGGTCGATATCTCGAAAACGTCTTCACATATACAACTACCACCACTCCCTTTTAAAACCCTCATTTATATCTTTAATTTAATAACCATATCGTACAAACATATTACAGAGTCACCCCTGGTCCACCTTTATGGCGATATCTCGAAAAGGCGTCCACCTATCGAACTAAGGCCCACGCCCTTTCAAAATACTTATTAACACCTTTCGTTTGATACCCATATCGTACAAACAAATTCTAGAGTCACCCCTGGTTCACCTTTATGGCGATATTTCGAAAAGGCGTCCACCTATAGAACTAAAACCCACTCCTTTTTAAAATACTCAATAACACCTTTCATTTGATACCCATATCTTACAAACAAATTCTAGAGTCACCCCTGGTCCACCTTTATGGCGATATCTCGAAAAGGCGTCCACCTATCGAACTAAGGCCCACTCCCTTTTAAAATACTCATTATCACCTTTCGTTTGATACCCATATCGTACAAACAAAAATTATAGTCACCCCTGGTCCACCTTTATGGCGATATCTCGAAAAGGCTTTCACCTATAAAACTAAGGCCCACTCCCTTTTAAAATACTCATTAACACCTTTCGTTTGATACACATATTGTACAAACGCATTCTAGAGTCACCCTTGGTCCACGTTTATGGCGATATCTCGAAAAGGCGTCCACTTATAGAACTAAGGCCCACTCCCTTTTAAAACTCTTATTAACACCTTTCATTTGATACCCATATCTTACAAACAAATTCTAGAGTCACCCCTGGTCCACCCTTATGGCGATATCTCGAAAAGGCGTCCACCTATAGAACTAAGGCCCACGCGTTTCAAAATACTCATTAACACCTTTCATTTGATACCCATATCGTACAAACAAATTCTAGAGTCACCCCTGGTCCACCTTTATGGCGATATCTCGAAAAGGCGCCCACCTATAGAACTAAGGCCCATTCCCTTTTAAAATACTCATTAACACTTTTCATTTGATATCGATTTTGTGCAAACGCATTCTAGAGTCACCCCTGGTCCACGTATATGGCGATATCTCGAAAAGGCTTCCACTTATAGAACTAAGGCCCACTCCCTTTTAAAATATTCATTAACACCTTTCATTTGATACCCATATCGTAGAAACAAATTCTAGAGTCACCCCTGGCCCACCTTTATGGCGATATCTCGAAAAGGCGTCCATCTATAGAACTAAGGCCCACTCCATTTTAAAATACTCATTAACACCTTTCGTTTGATACCCATATTGTACAAACGCATTCTAGAGTCACCCCTGGTCCACGTTTATGGCGATATCTCGAAAAGGCGTCCACTTATCGAACTAAGGCCCAATCCCTTTTAAAATACTCATTATCACCTTTCGTTTGATACCCATATCGTACAAACAAAAACTATAGTCACCCCTGGTCCACCTTTATGGCGATATATCGAAAAGGCTTCCACCTATAGAACTAAGGCCCACTCCATTTTAAAATACTCATTAACACCTTTCATTTGATACCCATATCTTACAAACAAATTCTAGAGTCACCCCTGGTCCACCTTTATGGCGATATCTCGAAAAGGCGTGCACTTATAGAACTAAAGCCCACTCCCTTTTAAAATACTCATTAACACCTTTCATTTGATAACCATATCGTATAAAAAAAATTCTAGAGTCACCCCTGATCCACATTTTGGTTGAAATCTCGAAAACGCCTTCACATATACAACTACCACCACTCCCTTTTAAAACCCTCATTAATACCTTTAATTTAATAACCATATCGTACAAACACAATATAGAGTCACCCCTGGTCCACCCTTATGGCGATATCTCGAAAAGGCGTCCACCTATAGAACTAAGGCCCACGCGTTTCAGAATACTCATTAACACCTTTCTTTTGATACCCATATCGTAGAAACAAATTCTAGAATCACCCCTGGTGCACCTTTATGGCGATATCTCGAAAAGGCATCCACCTATAGAACTAAGGCCCAATCCCTTTAAAATACTCATTATCACCTTTCGTTTGATACCCATATCGTACAAACAAAAACTATAGTCACCCCTGGTCCACCTTTATGGCGATATCTCGAAAAGGCGTCCACCTTTCGAACTAAGGCCCACGCACTTTCAAAATACTCATTAACACCTTTCGTTTGATACCCATATCGTACAAACAAATTCTAGAATCACCCCTGGTGCACCTTTATGGCGATATCTCGAAAAGGCATCCACCTATAGAACTAAGGCCCAATCCCTTTAAAATACTCATTATCACCTTTCGTTTGATACCCATATCGTACAAACAAATTCTAGAGTCACCCCTGGTTCACCTTTATGGCGATATCTCGAAAAGGCGTCCACCTATAGAACTAAAACCCACTCCTTTTTAAAATACTCATTAACACCTTTCATTTGATACCCATATCTTACAAACAAATTCTAGAGTCACCCCTGGTCCACCTTTATGGCGATATCTCGAAAAGGCGTCCACCTATCGAACTAAGGCCCACTCCCTTTTAAAATACTCATTATCACCTTTCGTTTGATACCCATATCGTACAAACAAAAACTATAGTCACCCCTGGTCCACCTTTATGGCGATATCTCGAAAAGGCTTCCACCTATAGAACTAAGGCCCACTCCCTTTTAAAATACTCATTAACACCTTTCGTTTGATACCCATATCGTACAAACAAATTCTAGAGTCACCCCTGGTTCACCTTTATGGCGATATCTCGAAAAGGCGTCCACCTATAGAACTAAGGCCCACGCGTTTCTTACTTACTTACTTACTACACGCGTTTCAGAATACTTATTAACACCTTTCATGTGATACCCATATCTTACAAACAAATTCTAGAGTCACCCCTGGTCCACCCTTATGGCGATATCTCGAAAAGGCGTCCACCTATAGAATTAAGGCCCACGCGTTTCATAATACTCATTAACACCTTTCGTTTGATACCCATATCGTACAAACAAATTCTAGAGACACCCCTGGTCCACCTTTATGGCGATATCTCGAAAAGGCGCCCACCTATAGAACTAAGGCCCAGTCCCTTTTAAAATACTCATTAACACTTTTCATTTGATATCGATATTGTACAAACGCATTCTAGAGTCACCCCTGGTCCACGTTTATCGCGATATCCCGAAAAGGCGTCCACCCATAGAACTAAGGCCCACTCCCTTTTAAAATACTCATTAACACCTTTCGTTTGATACCCATATTGTACAAAAGCATTCTAGAGTCACCCCTGGTTCACATATATGGCAATATCTTGAAAAGGCGTCCACTTATAGAACTAAGGCCCACTCCCTTTTAAAATAGTTATTAACACTTTTCGTTTGATACCCATATTGTACAAAAGCATTCTAGAGTCACCCCTGGTTCACATATATGGCAATATCTTGAAAAGGTGTCCACTTATAGAACTAAGGCCCACTCCCTTTTAAAATACTTATTAACACCTTTCGTTTGATACCCATATTGTACAAAAGCATTCTAGAGTCACCCCTGGTCCACCTTTATGGCGATATCTCGAAAAGGCGTCTACCTATAGAACTAAGGCCCACTCCCTTTTAAAATAATCATTAACACCTTTCATTTGATACCCATATCGTAGAAAAAAATTCTAGAGTCACCCCTGGTCCACCTTTATGGCGATATCTCGAAAAGGCGTCCACCTATCGAACTAAGGCCCACTCCCTTTTAAAATACTCATTATCACCTTTCATTTGATACCCATATCGTACAAACAAAAACTATAGTCACCCCTGGTCCACCTTTATGGCGATGTCTCGAAAAGGCTTCCACCTATAGAACTAAGGCCCACTCCCTTTTAAAATACTCATTAACACCTTTCGTTTGATACACATATTGTACAAACGCATTCTAGAGTCACCCTTGGTCCACGTTTATGGCGATATCTCGAAAAGGCGTCCACTTATAGAACTAAGGCCCACTTCCTTTTAAAATACTTATTAACACCTTTCATTTGATACCCATATCTTACAAACAAATTCTAGAATCACCCCTGGTCCACCCTTATGGCGATATCTCGAAAAGGCGTCCACCTATAGAACTAAGGCCCACGCGTTTCAAAATACTCATTAACACCTTTCGTTTGATACCCATATCGTACAAACAAATTCTAGAGTCACCCCTGGTCCACCTTTATGGCGATATCTCGAAAAGGCCCCCACCTATAGAACTAAGGCCCAGTCCCTTTTAAAATACTCATTAGCACTTTTCATTTGATATCGATATTGTACAAACGCATTCTAGAGTCACCCCTGGTCCACGTTTATGGCGATATCCCGAAAAGGCGTCCACCCATAGAACTAAGGCCCACTCCCTTTTAAAATACTCATTAACACCTTTCGTTTGATACTCATATTGTACAAAAGCATTCTAGAGTCACCCCTGATTCACATATATGGCAATATCTTGAAAAGGCGTCCACTTATAGAACTAAGGCCCACTCCCTTTTAAAATACTTATTAACACCTTTCGTTTGATACCCATATTGTACAAAAGCATTCTAGAGTCACCCATGGTTCACATATATGGCAATATCTTGAAAAGGCGTCCACTTATAGAACTAAGGCCCACTCCCTTTTAAAATACTTATTAACACTTTTCGTTTGATACCCATATTGTACAAAAGCATTCTAGAGTCACCCCTGGTCCACCTTTATGGCGATATTTCGAAAAGGCGTCTACCTATAGAACTAAGGCCCACTCCCTTTTAAAATACTCATTATCACCTTTCATTTGATACCCATATCGTACAAACAAATTCTAGAGTCACCGCTGGTCAACCTTTATGGCGATATCTCGAAAGGGCTTCCACCTATCGAACTAAGGCCCACTCCCTTTTAAAATACTCATTATCACCTTTCGTTTGATACCCATATCGTACAAACAAATTCTCGAGTCACCCCTGGTCCACCTTTATGGCGATATCTCGAAAAGGTATCCACCTATAGAACTAAGGCCCACTCCTTTTTAAAATACTCATTATCACCTTTCGTTTGATACCCATATCGTACAAACAAATTCTAGAGTCACCCTTGGTCCACCTTTATGGCGATATCTCGAAAAGGTATCCACCTATAGAACTAAGGCCCACTCCCTTTTAAAATACTCATTATCACCTTTCGTTTGATACCCATATCTTACAAACAAATTCTAGAGTCAGCCCTGGTCCACCTTTATGGCGATATCTCGAAAAGGCGTCCACCCATAGAACTAAGGCCCACTCCGTTTTAAAATACTCATCAACACCTTTCGTTTGATATCCATATTGTACAAACACATTTTAGAGTCACCCCTGGTCCACGTTTATGGCGATATATCGAAAAGGCGTCCACTTAAAGATTTAAGGCCCACTCCCTTTTAAAATACTCATTAACACCTTTCATTTGATACCCATATCGTACAAAAAATTCTAGAGTCACCCCTGGTCCACCTTTATGGCGATATTTCGAAAAGGCGTCCACCTATAGAACTAAGGCCCAGTCCCTTTTAAAATACTCATTAAAACTTTTCATTTAATATCGATATTGTACAAACGCATTCTAGAGTCACCCCTGGTCCACGTTTATGGCGATATCCCGAAAAGGCGTCCACCCATAGAACTAAGGCCCATTCCCTTTTAAAATACTTATTAACACCTTTCGTTTGATACCCATATTGTACAAAGCATTCTAGAGTCAACCCTGGTCCACCTTTATGGCGATATCTCGAAAAGGCGTCCACCCATAGAACTAAGGCCCACTCCGTTTTAAAATACTCATCAACACCTTTCGTTTGATATCCATATTGTACAAACGCATTTTAGAGTCACCCCTGGTCCACGTTTATGGCGATATATCGAAAAGGCGTCCACTTAAAGATTTAAGGCCCAATCCCTTTTAAAATACTCATTAACACCTTTCATTTGATACCCATATCGTACAAAAAATACTAGAGCAACCCCTGGTCCACCTTTATGGCGATATTTCGAAAAGGCGTCCACCTATAGAACTAAGGCCCAGTCCCTTTTAAAATACTCATTAACACTTTTCATTTGATATCGATATTGTACAAACACATTCTAGAGTCACCCCTGGTCCACCTTTATGACGATATCTCGAAAAGGCGTTCACCCATAGAACTAAGGCCCACTCCGTTTTAAAATACTCATCAACACCTTTCGTTTGATATCCATATTGTACAAACACATTTTAGAGTCACCCCTGGTCCACGTTTATGGCGATATATCGAAAAGGCGTCCACTTAAAGATTTAAGGCCCACTCCCTTTTAAAATATTCATTAACACCTTTCATTTGATACCCATATCGTACAAAAAATTCTAGAGTCACCCCTGGTCCACCTTTATGGCGATATTTCGAAAAGGCGTCCACCTATAGAACTAAGGCCCAGTCCCTTTTAAAATACTCATTAACACTTTTCATTTGATATCGATATTGTACAAACGCATTCTAGAGTCACCCCTGGTCCACGTTTATGGCGATATCCCGAAAAGGCGTCCACCCATAGAACTAAGGGCCATTCCCTTTTAAAATACTTATTAACACCTTTCGTTTGATACCTATATTGTACAAAGCATTCTAGAGTCAACCCTGGTCCACCTTTATGACGATATCTCGAAAAGGCGTCCACCCATAGAACTAAGGCCCACTCCGTTTTAAAATACTCATCAACACGTTTCGTTTGATATCCATATTGTACAAACACATTTTAGAGTCACCCCTGGTCCACGTTTATGGCGATATATCGAAAAGGCGTCCACTTAAAGATTTAAGGCCCAATCCCTTTTAAAGTACTCATTAACACCTTTCATTTGATACCCATATCGTACAAAAAATACTAGAGTCACCCCTGGTCCACCTTTATGGCGATATTTCGAAAAGGCATCCACCTATAGAACTAAGGCCCAGTCCCTTTTAAAATACTCATTAACACTTTTCATTTGATATCGATATTGTACAAACGCATTCTAGAGTCACCCCTGGTCCACGTTTATGGCGATATCCCGAAAAGGCGTCCACCCATAGAACTAAGGCCCAGTCCCTTTTAAAATACTCATTAACACTTTTCATTTGATATCGATATTGTACAAACGCATTCTAGAGTAACCCCTGGTCCACCTTTATGACGATATCTCGAAAAGGCGTCCACTCATAGAACTAAGGCCCACTCCGTTTTAAAATACTCATCAACACCTTTCGTTTGATGTCCATATTGTACAAACACATTTTAGAGTCACCCCTGGTCCACGTTTATGGCGATATATCGAAAAGGCGTCCAATTAAAGATTTAAGGCCCACTCCCTTTTAAAATACTCATTAACACCTTTCATTTGATACCCATATCGTACAAAAAATTCTAGAGTCACCCCTGGTCCACCTTTATGGCGATATTTTGAAAAGGCGTCCACCTATAGAACTAAGGCCCAGTCCCTTTTAAAAAACTCATTAACACTTTTCATTTGATATCGATATTGTACAAACGCATTCTAGAGTCACCCCTGGTCCACCTTTATGGCGATATCTCGAAAAGGCTTCCACCTATAGAACTAAGGCCCACTCCCTTTTAAAATACTCATTAACACCATTCGTTTGATACCCATATCGTACAAACAAATTCTAGAGTCACCCCTGGCCAACCTTTATGGCGATATCTCGAAAAGGCGTCCTCCTATCGAACTAAGGCCCAGTCCCTTTTAAAATAATCATTAACACTTTTCATTTGATATCGATATTGTACAAACGCATTCTAGAGTCACCCCTAGTCCACCTTTATGACGATATCTCGAAAAGGCGTCCACCCATAGAACTAAGGCCCACTCCGTTTTAAAATACTCATCAACACCTTTCGTTTGATATCCATATTGTACAAACACATTTTAGAGTCACCCCTGGTCCACGTTTATGGCGATATGTCGAAAAGGCGCCCACTTAAAGATTTAAGGCCCAATCCCTTTTAAAATACTCATTAACACCTTTCATTTGATACCCATATCGTACAAAAAATACTAGAGTCACCCCTGGTCCACCCTTATGGCGATATTTCGAAAAGGCCTACTCCGTTTTAAAATACTCATCAACACCTTTCGTTTGATATCCATATTGTACAAACACATTTTAGAGTCACCCCTAGTCCACGTTTATGGCGATATATCGAAAAGGCGTCCACTTAAAGATTTAAGGCCCACTCTCTTTTAAAATACTCATTACCACCTTTCATTTGATACCCATATCGTAGAAACAAATTCTAGAGTCACCCCTGGTCCACCTTTATGACGATATCTCGAAAAGGCGTCCTCCTATCGAACTAAGGCCCAATCACTTTTAAAATACTCATTATCACCTTTCGTTTGATACCCATATCGTACAAACAAATTCTAGAGTCACCCCTGGTCCACCTTTATGGCGATATCTCGAAAAGGCTTCCACCTATAGAACTAAGGCCCACTCCCTTTTAAAATACTCATTATCACCTTTCGTTTGCTGGTCCACCTTTATGGCGATATCTCGAAAAGGCCCCCACCTATAGAACTAAGGCCCAGTCCCTTTTAAAATACTCATTAACACTTTTCATTTGATATCGATATTGTACAAACGCATTCTAGAGTCACCCCTGGTCCACGTTTATGGCGATATCCCGAAAAGGCGTCCACCCATAGAACTAAGGCCCACTCCCTTTTAAAATACTCATTAACACCTTTCGTTTGATACCCATATTGTACAAAAGCATTCTAGAGTCACCCCTGGTTCACATATATGGCAATATCTTGAAAAGGCGTCCACTTATAGAACTAAGGCCCACTCCCTTTTAAAATACTTATTAACACTTTTCGTTTGATACCCATATTGTACAAAAGCATTCTAGAGTCACCCCTGGTCCACCTTTATGGCGATATCTCGAAAAGGCGTCTACCTATAGAACTAAGGCCCACTCCCTTTTAAAATACTCATTATCACCTTTCGTTTGATACCCATATCGTACAAACAAATTCTAGAGTCACCCCTGGTCAACCTTTATGGCGATATCTCGAAAGGGCTTCCACCTATCGAACTAAGGCCCACTCCCTTTTAAAATACTCATTATCACCTTTCGTTTGATACCCATATCGTACAAACAAATTCTAGAGTCACCCCTGGTCCACCTTTATGGCGATATCTCGAAAAGGTATCCACCTATAGAACTAAGGCCCACTCCTTTTTAAAATACTCATTATCACCTTTCGTTTGATACCCATATCGTACAAACAAATTCTAGAGTCACCCTTGGTCCACCTTTATGGCGATATCTCGAAAAGGTATCCACCTATAGAACTAAGGCCCACTCCCTTTTAAACTACTCATTATCACCTTTCGTTTGATACCCATATCGTACAAACAAATTCTAGAGTCAGCCCTGGTCCACCTTTATGGCGATATCTCGAAAAGGCTTCCACCCATAGAACTAAGGCCCACTCCGTTTTAAAATACTCATCAACACCTTTCGTTTGATATCCATATTGTACAAACACATTTTAGAGTCACCCCTGGTCCACGTTTATGGCGATATATCGAAAAGGCGTCCACTTAAATATTTAAGGCCCAATCCCTTTTAAAATACTCATTAACACCTTTCATTTGATACCCATATCGTACAAAAAATACTAGAGTCACCCCTGGTCCACCTTTATGGCGATGTTTCGAAAAGGCGTCCACCTATAGAACTAAGGCCCAGTCCCTTTTAAAATACTCATTAACACTTTTCATTTGATATCGATATTGTACAAACGCATTCTAGAGTCACCCCTGGTCCACGTTTATGGCGATATCCCGAAAAGGCGTCCACCCATAGAACTAAGGCCCAGTCCCTTTTAAAATAATCATTAACACTTTTCATTTGATATCGATATTGTACTAACGCATTCTAGAGTCACCCCTGGTCCACCTTTATGACGATATCTCGAAAAGGCGTTCACCCATAGAACTAAGGCCCACTCCGTTTTAAAATACTCATCAACACCTTTCGTTTGATATCCATATTGTACAAACACATTTTAGAGTCACCCCTGGTCCACGTTTATGGCGATATATCGAAAAGGCGTCCACTTAAAGATTTAAGGCCCACTCCCTTTTAAAATACTCATTAACACCTTTCATTTGATACCCATATCGTACAAAAAATTCTAGAGTCACCCCTGGTCCACCTTTATGGCGATATTTCGAAAAGGCGTCCACCTATAGAACTAAGGCCCAGTCCCTTTTAAAATACTCATTAACACTTTTCATTTGATATCGATATTGTACAAACGCATTCTAGAGTCACCCCTGGTCCACGTTTATGGCGATATCCCGAAAAGGCGTCCACCCATAGAACTAAGGCCCATTCCCTTTTAAAATACTTATTAACACCTTTCGTTTGATACCTATATTGTACAAAGCATTCTAGAGTCAACCCTGGTCCACCTTTATGGCGATATCTCGAAAAGGCGTCCACCCATAGAACTAAGGCCCACTCCGTTTTAAAATACTCATCAACACGTTTCGTTTGATATCCATATTGTACAAACACATTTTAGAGTCACCCCTGGTCCACGTTTATGGCGATATATCGAAAAGGCGTCCACTTAAAGATTTAAGGCCCAATCCCTTTTAAAGTACTCATTAACACCTTTCATTTGATACCCATATCGTACAAAAAATACTAGAGTCACCCCTGGTCCACCTTTATGGCGATATTTCGAAAAGGCGTCCACCTATAGAACTAAGGCCCAGTCCCTTTTAAAATACTCATTAACACTTTTCATTTGATATCGATATTGTACAAACGCATTCTAGAGTCACCCCTGGTCCACGTTTATGGCGATATCCCGAAAAGGCGTCCACCCATAGAACTAAGGCCCAGTCCCTTTTAAAATACTCATTAACACTTTTCATTTGATATCGATATTGTACAAACGCATTCTAGAGTAACCCCTGCTCCACCTTTATGACGATATCTCGAAAAGGCGTCCACTCATAGAACTAAGGTCCACTCCGTTTTAAAATACTCATCAACACCTTTCGTTTGATGTCCATATTGTACAAACACATTTTAGAGTCACCCCTGGTCCACGTTAATGGCGATATATCGAAAAGGCGTCCACTTAAAGATTTAAGGCCCACTCCCTTTTAAAATACTCATTAACACCTTTCATTTGATACCCATATCGTACAAAAAATTCTAGAGTCACCCCTGGTCCACCTTTATGGCGATATTTCGAAAAGGCGTCCACCTATAGAACTAAGGCCCAGTCCCTTTTAAAAAACTCATTAACACTTTTCATTTGATATCGATATTGTACAAACGCATTCTAGAGTTACCCCTGGTCCACCTTTATGGCGATATCTCGAAAAGGCTTCCACCTATAGAACTAAGGCCCACTCCCTTTTAAAATACTCATTAACACCATTCGTTTGATACCCATATCGTACAAACAAATTCTAGAGTCACCCCTGGTCAACCTTTATGGCGATATCTCGAAAAGGCGTCCTCCTATCGAACTAAGGCCCAGTCCCTTTTAAAATAACCATTAACACTTTTCATTTGATATCGATATTGTACAAACGCATTCTAGAGTCACCCCTGGTCCTCCTTTATGACGATATCTCGAAAAGGCGTCCACCCATAGAACTAAGGCCCACTCCGTTTTAAAATACTCATCAACACCTTTCGTTTGATATCCATATTGTACAAACACATTTTAGAGTCACCCCTGGTCCACGTTTATGGCGATATGTCGAAAAGGCGTCCACTTAAAGATTTAAGGCCCAATCCCTTTTAAAATACTCATTAACACCTTTCATTTGATACCCATATCGTACAAAAAATACTAGAGTCACCCCTGGTCCACCTTTATGGCGATATTTCGAAAAGGCCTACTCCGTTTTAAAATACTCATCAACACCTTTCGTTTGATATCCATATTGTACAAACACATTTTAGAGTCACCCCTAGTCCACGTTTATGGCGATATATCGAAAAGGCGTCCACTTAAAGATTTAAGGCCCACTCCCTTTTAAAATACTCATTACCAACTTTCATTTGATACCCATATCGTAGAAACAAATTCTAGAGTCACCCCTGGTCCACCTTTATGACGATATCTCGAAAAGGCGTCCTCCTATCGAACTAAGGCCCAATCACTTTTAAAATACTCATTATCACCTTTCGTTTGATACCCATATCGTACAAACAAATTCTAGAGTCACCCCTGGTCCACCTTTATGGCGATATCTCGAAAAGGCTTCCACCAATAGAACTAAGGCCCACTCCCTTTTAAAATACTCATTAACACCTTTCGTTTGATACACATAGTGTACAAACGCATTCTAGAGACACATATATGGCAATATCTTGAAAAGGCGTCCACCTATAGAACTAATGCCCACGCCCTTTTAAAATACTCATTAACACCTTTCATTTGATACCCATATCTTACAAACAAATTCTAGAGTCACCCCTGGTCAACCTTTATGGCGATATCTCGAAAAGGCTTCCACCTATCGAACTAAGGCCCACTCCCTTTTAAAATACTCATTATCACCTTTCGTTTGATACCCATATCGTACAAACAAATTCTAGAGTCACCCCTGGTCCACCTTTATGGCGATATCTCGAAAAGGTATCCACCTATAGAACTAAGGCCCACGCCCTTTTAAAATACTCATTAACACCTTTCATTTGATACCCATATCGTACAAACAAATTCTAGAGTCACCCCTGGTCCACCCTTATGGCGATATCTCGAAAAGGCGTCCACCTATAGAACTAAGGCCCACGCGTTTCAATATACTCATTAACACCTTTCGTTTGATACCCATATCGTACAAACAAATTCTAGAGTCACCCTTGGTCCACCTTTATGGCGATATCTCGAAAAGGTATCCACCTATAGAACTAAGGCCCACTCCCTTTTAAAATACTCATTAACACCTTTCGTTTGATACCCATATCGTACAAACAAATTCTAGAGTCACCCTTGGTCCACCTTTATGGCGATATCTCGAAAAGGTATCCACCTATAGAACTAAGGCCCACTCCCTTTTAAAATACTCATTATCACCTTTCGTTTGATACCCATATCGTACAAACAAATTCTAGAGTCAGCCCTGGTCCACCTTTATGGCGATATCTCGAAAAGGCGTCCACCCATAGAACTAAGGCCCACTCCCTTTTAAATTACTCATTAACACCTTTCGTTTGATACACATATTGTACAAACGCATTCTAGAGTCACCCTTGGTCCACGTTTATGGCGATATCTCGAAAAGGCGTCCACTTATAGAACTAAGGCCCACTCCCTTTTAAAATACTTATTAACACCTTTCATTTGATACCCATATCTTACAAACAAATTCTAGAGTCACCCCTGGTCCACCGTTATGGCGATATCTCGAAAAGGCGTCCACCTATAGAACTAAGGCCCACGCGTTTCAAAATACTCATTAACACCTTTCGTTTGATACCCATATCGTACAAACAAACTCTAGAGTCACCCCTGGTCCACCTTTATGGCGATATCTCGAAAAGGCCCCCACCTATAGAACTAAGGCCCAGTCCCTTTTAAAATACTCATTAACACTTTTCATTTGATATCGATATTGTACAAACGCATTCTAGAGTCACCCCTGGTCCACGTTTATGGCGATATCCCGAAAAGGCGTCCACCTATAGAACTAAGGCCCACTCCCGTTTAAAATACTCATTAACACCTTTCGTTTGATACCCATATTGTACAAAAGCATTCTAGAGTCACCCCTGGTTCACATATATGGCAATATCTTGAAAAGGCGTCCACTTATAGAACTAAGGCCCACTCCCTTTTAAAATACTTATTAACACTTTTCGTTTGATATCCATATTGTACAAAAGCATTCTAGAGTCACCCCTGGTCCACCTTTATGGCGATATCTCGAAAAGGCGTCTACCTATAGAACTAAGGCCCACTCCCTTTTAAAATACTCATTATCACCTTTCGTTTGATACCCATATCGTACAAACAAATTCTAAAGTCACCCCTGGTCAACCTTTATGGCGATATCTCGAAAGGGGTTCCACCTATCGAACTAAGGCCCACTCCCTTTTAAAATACTCATTATAACCTTTCGTTTGATACCCATATCGTACAAACAAATTCTAGAGTCACCCCTGGTCCACCTTTATGGCGATATCTCGAAAAGGTATCCACCTATAGAACTAAGGCCATTCCTTTTTAAAATACTCATTATCACCTTTCGTTTGATACCCATATCGTACAAACAAATTCTAGAGTCAACCTTGGTCCACCTTTATGGCGATATCTCGAAAAGGTATCCACCTATAGAACTAAGGCCCACTCCCTTTTAAAATACTCATTATCACCTTTCGTTTGATACCCATATCGTACAAACAAATTCTAGAGTCAGCCCTGGTCCACCTTTATGGCGATATCTCGAAAAGGCGTCCACCCATAGAACTAAGGCCCACTCCGTTTTAAAATACTCATCAACACCTTTCGTTTGATATCCATATTGTACAAACACATTTTAGAGTCACCCCTGGTCCACGTTTATGGCGATATATCGAAAAGGCGTCCACTTAAAGATTTAAGGCCCACTCCCTTTTAAAATACTCATTAACTCCTTTCATTTGATACCCATATCGTACAAAAAATTCTAGAGTCACCCCTGGTCCACCTTTATGGCGATATTTCGAAAAGGCGTCCACTTATAGAACTAAGGCCCAGTCCCTTTTAAAATACTGATTAACACTTTTCATTTGATATCGATATTGTACAAACGCATTCTAGAGTCACCCCTGGTCCACGTTTATGGCGATATCCCTAAAAGGCGTCCACCTATAGAACTAAGGCCCATTCCCTTTTAAAATACTTATTAACACATTTCGTTTGATACCCATATTGTACAAAGCATTCTAGAGTCAACCCTGGTCCACCTTTATGGCGATATCTCGAAAAGGCGTCCACTTAAAGATTTAAGGCCCAATCCCTTTTAAAATACTCATTAACACCTTTCATTTGATACCCATATCGTACAAAAAATACTAGAGTCACCCCTGGTCCACCTTTATGGCGATATTTCGAAAAGGCCTACTCCGTTTTAAAATACTCATCAACACCTTTCGTTTGATATCCATATTGTACAAACACATTTTAGAGTCACCCCTAGTCTACGTTTATGGCGATATATCGAAAAGGCGTCCACTTAAAGATTTAAGGCCCACTCCCTTTTAAAATACTCATTACCACCTTTCATTTGATACCCATATCGTAGAAACAAATTCTAGAGTCACCCCTGGTCCACCTTTATGACGATATCTCGAAAAGGCGTCCTCCTATCGAACTAAGGCCCAATCACTTTTAAAATACTCATTATCACCTTTCGTTTGATACCCATATCGTACAAACAAATTCTAGAGTCACCCCTGGTCCACCTTTATGGCGATATCTCGAAAAGGCTTCCACCAATAGAACTAAGGCCCACTCCCTTTTAAAATACTCATTAACACCTTTCGTTTGATACACATAGTGTACAAACGCATTCTAGAGTCACATATATGGCAATATCTTAAAAAGGCGTCCACCTATAGAACTAATGCCCACGCCCTTTTAAAATACTCATTAACACCTTTCATTTGATACCCATATCTTACAAACAAATTCTAGAGTCACCCCTGGTCAACCTTTATGGCGATATCTCGAAAAGGCTTCCACCTATCGAACTAAGGCCCACTCCCTTTTAAAATACTCATTATCACCTTTCGTTTGATACCCATATCGTACAAACAAATTCTAGAGTCACCCCTGGTCCACCTTTATGGCGATATCTCGAAAAGGTATCCACCTATAGAACTAAGGCCCACGCCCTTTTAAAATACTCATTAACACCTTTCATTTGATACCCATATCGTACAAACAAATTCTAGAGTCACCCCTGGTCCACCCTTATGGCGATATCTCGAAAAGGCGTCCACCTATAGAACTAAGGCCCACGCGTTTCAAAATACTCATTAACACCTTTCGTTTTACACCCATATCGTACAAACAAATTCTAGAGTCACCCTTGGTCCACCTTTATGGCGATATCTCGAAAAGGTATCCACCTATAGAACTAAGGCCCACTCCCTTTTAAAATACTCATTAACACCTTTCGTTTGATACCCATATCGTACAAACAAATTCTAGAGTCACCCTTGGTCCACCTTTATGGCGATATCTCGAAAAGGTATCCACCTATAGAACTAAGGCCCACTCCCTTTTAAAATACTCATTATCACCTTTCGTTTGATACCCATATCGTACAAACAAATTCTAGAGTCAGCCCTGGTCCACCTTTATGGCGATATCTCGAAAAGGCGTCCACCCATAGAACTAAGGCCCACTCCGTTTTAAAATACTCATCAACACCTTTCGTTTGATACACATATTGTACAAACGCATTCTAGAGTCACCCTTGGTCCACGTTTATGGCGATATCTCGAAAAGGCGTCCACTTATAGAACTAAGGCCCACTCCCTTTTAAAATACTTATTAACACCTTTCATTTGATACCCATATCTTACAAACAAATTCTAGAGTCACCCCTGGTCCACCGTTATGGCGATATCTCGAAAAGGCGTCCACCTATAGAACTAAGGCCCACGCGTTTCAAAATACTCATTAACACCTTTCGTTTGATACCCATATCGTACAAACAAACTCTAGAGTCACCCCTGGTCCACCTTTATGGCGATATCTCGAAAAGGCCCCCACCTATAGAACTAAGGCCCAGTCCCTTTTAAAATACTCATTAACACTTTTCATTTGATATCGATATTGTACAAACGCATTCTAGAGTCATCCCTGGTCCACGTTTATGGCGATATCCCGAAAAGGCGTCCACCCATAGAACTAAGACCCACTCTCTTTTAAAATACTCATTAACACCTTTCGTTTGATACCCATATTGTACAAAAGCATTCTAGAGTCACCCCTGGTTCACATATATGGCAATATCTTGAAAAGGCGTCCACTTATAGAACTAAGGCCCACTCCCTTTTAAAATACTTATTAACACTTTTCGTTTGATACCCATATTGTACAAAAGCATTCTAGAGTCACCCCTGGTCCACCTTTATGGCGATATCTCGAAAAGGCGTCTACCTATAGAACTAAGGCCCACTCCCTTTTAAAATACTCATTATCACCTTTCGTTTGATACCCATATCGTACAAACAAATTCTAGAGTCACCCCTGGTCAACCTTTATGGCGATATCTCGAAAGGGCTTCCACCTATCGAACTAAGGCCCACTCCCTTTTAAAATACTCATTATCACCTTTCGTTTGATACCCATATCGTACAAACAAATTCTAGAGTCACCCCTGGTCCACCTTTATGGCGATATCTCGAAAAGGTATCCACCTATAGAACTAAGGCCACTCCTTTTTAAAATACTCATTATCACCTTTCGTTTGATACCCATATCGTACAAACAAATTCTAGAGTCACCCTTGGTCCACCTTTATGGCGATATCTCGAAAAGGTATCCACCTATAGAACTAAGGCCCACTCCCTTTTAAAATACTCATTATCACCTTTCGTTTGATACCCATATCGTACAAACAAATTCTAGAGTCAGCCCTGGTCCACCTTTATGGCGATATCTCGAAAAGGCGTCCACCCATAGAACTAAGCCCACTCCGTTTTAAAATACTCATCAACACCTTTCGTTTGATATCCATATTGTACAAACACATTTTAGAGTCACCCCTGGTCCACGTTTATGGCGATATATCGAAAAGGCGTCCACTTAAAGATTTAAGGCCCACTCCCTTTTAAAATACTCATTAACACCTTTCATTTGATACCCATATCGTACAAAAAATTCTAGAGTCACCCCTGGTCCACCTTTATGGCGATATTTCGAAAAGGCGTCCACTTATAGAACTAAGGCCCAGTCCCTTTTAAAATACTGATTAACACTTTTCATTTGATATCGATATTGTACAAACGCATTCTAGAGTCACCCCTGGTCCACGTTTATGGCGATATCTCTAAAAGGCGTCCACCCATAGAACTAAGGCCCATTCCCTTTTAAAATACTTATTAACACCTTTCGTTTGATACCCATATTGTACAAAGCATTCTAGAGTCAACCCTGGTCCACCTTTATGGCGATATCTCGAAAAGGCGTCCACCCACAGAACTAAGGCCCACTCCTTTTTAAAATACACATCAACACCTTTCGTTTGATATCCATATTGTACAAACACATTTTAGAGTCACCCCTGGTCCACGTTTATGGCGATATATCGAAAAGGCGTCCACTTAAAGATTTAAGGCCCAATCCCTTCTAAAATACTCATTAACATCTTTCATTTGATACCCATATCGTACAAAAAATACTAGAGTCACCCCTGGTCCACCTTTATGGCGATATTTCGAAAAGGCGTCCACCTATAGAACTAAGGCCCAGTCCCTTTTAAAATACGCATTAACACTTTTCATTTGATATCGATATTGTACAAACGCATTCTAGAGTCACCCCTGGTCCACGTTTATGGCGATATCCCGAAAAGGCGTCCACCCATAGAACTAAGGCCCACTCCCTTTTAAAAAACTCATTAACACCTTTCGTTTGATACCCATATTGTACAAAAGCATTCTAGAGTCACCCCTGGTTCACATATATGGCAATATCTTGAAAAGGCGTCCACTTATAGAACTAAGGCCCACTCCCCTTTAAAATACTTATTAACACTTTTCGTTTGATACCCATATTGTACAAAAGCATTCTAGAGTCACCCCTGGTCCACCTTTATGGCGATATCTCGAAAAGGCGTCTACCTATAGAACTAAGGCCCACTCCCTTTTAAAATACTCATTATCACCTTTCGTTTGATACCCATATCGTACAAACAAATTCTAGAGTCACCCCTGGTCAACCTTTATGGCGATATCTCGAAAGGGCTTCCACCTATCGAACTAAGGCCCACTCCCTTTTAAAATACTCATTATCACCTTTCGTTTGATACCCATATCGTACAAACAAATTCTAGAGTCACCCCTGATCCACCTTTATGGCGATATCTCGAAAAGGTATCCACCTATAGAACTAAGGCCCACTCCTTTTTAAAATACTCATTATCACCTTTCGTTTGATACCCATATCGTACAAACAAATTCTAGAGTCACCCTTGGTCCACCTTTATGGCGATATCACGAAAAGGTATCCACCTATAGAACTAAGGCCCACTCCCTTTTAAAATACTCATTATCACCTTTCGTTTGATACCCATATCGTACAAACAAATTATATAGTCAGCCCTGGTCCACCTTTATGGCGATATCTCGAAAAGGCGTCCACCCATAGAATTAAGGCCCACTCCGTTTTAAAATACTCATCAACACCTTTCGTTTGATATCCATATTGTACAAACAAATTTTAGAGTCACCCCTGGTCCACGTTTATGGCTGTATATCGAAAAGGCGTCCACTTAAAGATTTAAGGCCCACTCCCTTTTAAAATACTCATTAACACCTTTCATTTGATACCCATATCGTACAAAAAATTCTAGAGTCACCCCTGGTCCACCTTTATGGCGATATTTCGAAAAGGCGTCATCTTATAGAACTAAGGCCCAGTCCATTTTAAAATACTGATTAACACTTTTCATTTGATATCGATATTGTACAAACGCATTCTAGAGTCACCCCTGGTCCACGTTTATGGCGATATCCCGAAAAGGCGTCCACCCATAGAACTAAGGCACATTCCCTTTTAAAATACTTATTAACACCTTTCGTTTGATACCCATATTGTACAAAGCATTCTAGAGTCAACCCTGGTCCAACGTTTATGGCGATATATCGAAAAGGCGTCCACTTAAAGATTTAAGGCCCAATCCCTTTTAAAATACTCATTAACACCTTTCATTTGATACCCATATCGTACAAAAAATACTAGAGTCACCCCTGGTCCACCTTTATGGCGATATCTCGAAAAGGCGTCCACCCATAGAACTAAGGCCCACTCCCTTTTAAAATACTCATTAACACCTTTCGTTTGATACCCATATTGTACAAAAGCATTCTAGAGTCACCCCTGGTTCACATATATGGCAATATCTTGAAAAGGCGTCCACTTATAGAACTAAGGCCCACTCCCTTTTAAAATAGTTATTAACACCTTTCGTTTGATACCCATATTGTACAAAAGCATTCTAGAGTCACCCCTGGTTCACATATATGGCAATATCTTGAAAAGGCGTCCACTTATAGAACTAAGGCCCACTCCCTTTTAAAATACTTATTAACACTTTTCGTTTGATACCCATATTGTACAAAAGCATTCTAGAGTCACCCCTGGTCCACCTTTATGGCGATATCTCGAAAAGGCGTCTACCTATAGAACTAAGGCCCACTCCCTTTTAAAATACTCATTATCACCTTTCGTTTGATACCCATATCGTACAAACAAATTCTAGAGTCACCCCTGGTCAACCTTTATGGCGATATCTCGAAAGGGCTTCCACCTATCGAACTAAGGCCCACTCACTTTTAAAATACTCATTATCACCTTTCGTTTGATACCCATATCGTACAAACAAATTCTAGAGTCACCCTTGGTCCACCTTTATGGCGATATCTCGAAAAGGTATCCACCTATAGAACTAAGGCCCCCTCCTTTTTAAAATACTCATTATCACCTTTCGTTTGATACCCATATCGTACAAACAAATTCTAGAGTCACCCTTGGTCCACCTTTATGGCGATATCTCGAAAAGGTATCCACCTATAGAACTAAGGCCCACTCCCTTTTAAAATACTCATTATCACCTTTCGTTTGATACCCATATTGTACAAAAGCATTCTAGAGTCACCCCTGGTTCACATATATGGCAATATCTTGAAAAGGCGTCCACTTATAGAACTAAGGCCCACTCCCTTTTAAAATAGTTATTAACACCTTTCGTTTGATACCCATATTGTACAAAAGCATTCTAGAGTCACCCCTGGTTCACATATATGGCAATATCTTGAAAAGGCGTCTACTTATAGAACTAAGGCCCACTCCCTTTTAAAATACTTATTAACACTTTTCGTTTGATACCCATATTGTACAAAAGCATTCTAGAGTCACCCCTGGTCCACCTTTATGGCGATATCTCGAAAAGGCGTCTACCTATAGAACTAAGGCCCACTCCCTTTTAAAATACTCATTAACACCTTTCGTTTGATACCCATATTGTACAAAAGCATTCTAGAGTCACCCCTGGTTCACATATATGGCAATATCTTGAAAAGGCGTCCACTTATAGAACTAAGGCCCACTCCCTTTTAAAATACTTATTAACACTTTTCCTTTGATACCCATATTGTACAAAAGCATTCTAGAGTCACCCCTGGTCCACCTTTATGGCGATATCTCGAAAAGGCGTCCACCTATAGAACTAAGGCCCAGTCCCTTTTAAAATACCCTTTAACACTTTTCATTTGATATCGATATTGTACAAACGCATTCTAGAGTCACCCCTGGTCCACGTTTATGGCGATATCCCGAAAAGGCGTCCACCCATAGAACTAAGGCCCACTCCCTTTTAAAATACTTATTAACACCTTTCGTTTGATACCCATATTGTACAAAAGCATTCTAGAGTCACCCCTGGTTCACATATATGGCAATATCTTGAAAAGGCGTCCACTTATAGAACTAAGGCCCACTCCCTTTTAAAATAGTTATTAACACCTTTCGTTTGATACCCATATTGTACAAAAGCATTCTAGAGTCACCCCTGGTTCACATATATGGCAATATCTTGAAAAGGCGTCCACTTATAGAACTAAGGCCCACTCCCTTTTAAAATACTTATTAACACTTTTCCTTTGATACCCATATTGTACAAAAGCATTCTAGAGTCACCCCTGGTCCACCTTTATGGCGATATCTCGAAAAGGCGTCCACCTATAGAACTAAGGCCCAGTCCCTTTTAAAATACCCTTTAACACTTTTCATTTGATATCGATATTGTACAAACGCATTCTAGAGTCACCCCTGGTCCACGTTTATGGCGATATCCCGAAAAGGCGTCCACCCATAGAACTAAGGCCCACTCCCTTTTAAAATACTCATTAACACCTTTCGTTTGATACCCATATTGTACAAAAGCATTCTAGAGTCACCCCTGGTTCACATATATGGCAATATCTTGAAAAGGCGTCCACTTATAGAACTAAGGCCCACTCCCTTTTAAAATACTTATTAACACTTTTCGTTTGATACCCATATTGTACAAAAGCATTCTAGAGTCACCCCTGGTCCACCTTTATGGCGATATCTCGAAAAGGCGTCTACCTATAGAACTAAGGCCCACTCCCTTTTAAAATACTCATTATCACCTTTCGTTTGTTACCCATATCGTACAAACAAATTCTAGAGTCACCCCTGGTCAACCTTTATGGCGATATCTCGAAAGGGCTTCCACCTATCGAACTAAGGCCCACTCACTTTTAAAATACTCATTATCACCTTTCGTTTGATACCCATATCGTACAAACAAATTCTAGAGTCACCCTTGGTCCACCTTTATGGCGATATCTCGAAAAGGTATCCACCTATAGAACTAAGGCCCCCTCCTTTTTAAAATACTCATTATCACCTTTCGTTTGATACCCATATCGTACAAACAAATTCTAGAGTCACCCTTGGTCCACCTTTATGGCGATATCTCGAAAAGGTATCCACCTATAGAACTAAGGCCCACTCCCTTTTAAAATACTCATTATCACCTTTCGTTTGATACCCATATCGTACAAACAAATTCTAGAGTCAGCCCTGGTCCACCTTTATGCCGATATCTCGAAAAGGCGTCCACCCATAGAACTAAGGCCCACTCCGTTTTAAAATACTCATCAACACCTTTCGTTTGATATCCATATTGTACAAACACATTTTAGAGTCACCCCTGGTCCACGTTTATGGCGATATATCGAAAAGGCATCCACTTAAAGATTTAAGGCCCAATCCCTTTTAAAATACTCATTAACACCTTTCATTTGATACCCATATTGTACAAAAAATTCTAGAGTCACCCCTGGTCCACCTTTATGGCGATATTTCGAAAAGGCGTCCACTTATAGAACTAAGGCCCAGTCCCTTTTAAAATACTGATTAACACTTTTCATTTGATATCGATATTGTACAAACGCATTCTAGAGTCACCCCTGGTCCACGTTTATGGCGATATCCCGAAAAGGCGTCCACCTATAGAACTAAGGCCCATTCCCTTTTAAAATACTTATTAACACCTTTCGTTTGTTACCCATATTGTACAAAGCATTCTAGAGTCAACCCTGGTCCACCTTTATGGCGATATATCGAAAAGGCGTCCACCCATAGAACTAAGGCCCACTCCGTTTTAAAATACTCATCAACACCTTTCGTTTGATATCCATATTGTACAAACACATTTTAGAGTCACCCCTGGTCCACGTTTATGGCGATATATCGAAAAGGCATCCACTTAAAGATTTAAGGCCCAATCCCTTTTAAAATACTCATTAACACCTTTCATTTGATACCCATATCGTACAAAAAATACTAGAGTCACCCCTGGTCCACCTTTATGGCGATATTTCGAAAAGGCGTCCACCTATAGAACTAAGGCCCAGTCCCTTTTAAAATACTGATTAACACTTTTCATTTGATATCGATATTGTACAAACGCATTCTAGAGTCACCCCTGGTCCACGTTTATGGCGATATCCCGAAAAGGCGTCCACCCATAGAACTAAGGCCCATTCCCTTTTAAAATACTTATTAACACCTTTCGTTTGATACC